>NC_054547.1:33832474-33892474 GCF_017654505.1 Polyodon spathula | reverse complement strand
GGGGGGGGGGGGGGGGGGGGGGGGGGGGGGGGGGGGCTGGCATATCAGCACACTGCATCACAGCCTTGCTTAGCGATGAAAGCATCCATATACATAGATCAATACCAATGGGAGTGAGGGAGCAGGGCTAAGGGCATACCTCCAAAAGGAGTAGATTATCTAGATTTAGAACCAATAACCTGTCTGAGAAATATTGGAATGCATACAAATGATACATTTCTAGCAGTAAGAACAATATAAATATGTAACCAAAAAAAAATTTTACTGTTTGCACTTTTTTCATTGGATTGCTACTTTATTTTTAATTCTTTGATTTGACCTTATACCATCTGCTGGATGATGTAATTGCACAGCGGACACATTCCTAAAAAGAAAATTCACTTTTTTTTTTTTTTTCGTGTTTGGCACAGAACACTGAAGACCAGATTTTGAGTCTTTCTAAATTTAGCTATCTTCTACTTGATCGGTCTTAAGGGAGTATACACTATTCTGGGACCAATATAGGATTCAGGCCATTACTGGGTTTTAATGAAATTCCATGCATTTCTCATCTGCTCTGATAGCTTCTAATACAACCCTGTTTAATATCCCAAAATTATGACACCATGTCACTTTGATCACTACTTTACATGGAAGAAAAAAGGGTTGTGAGGATCACTGGCTGACTGCTCTTGAATCTGTCAAGGTCTAAGGCAAGGAATGATTTTGTTATTTGTTCTGCTACTTGCTAAAAGTTTTTGTTTTCTATTTAGGGCATGTTGTGACATGTTAATCAACCTGAAAGGGCTGCAGATGATCATGAAACTGGATTGATGACGTCATAACCACACAAACGCTCAAGGTACAAACCATCTTAAAAGTCATGCCATGCTATATTTCTTGTCATTCAGGTTTTCATAAATTATCTTTGACTTCAATTTACACTTCTCATCTAAAGTAGTAACTTTTGTGTTTTCAAAAGCTAATTGTGTGTGTGTGTATAATATATATATATATATATATATATATATATATATATATATATATATATATATATATATACACACACACACACACATACACACACACACAGTACCAGTCAAAAGTTTGAATACACCTGCTTGAAACCAGGTTTTTCATGATTATGCTTTTAACTGTACAAACTTGTCTATAAACACTTAATATTTCATTATATGATACATGTACTTATATAAGCTGATAATCATAAGTGAATTGCATTCAAAAATTTAATTTTTAAATGAAAATGTAAATCTTGTCAATTTCAATGAAATGGTCACCCAAAGCAAGGGGATTTCAGTCTGAAGCCCAAGTCAGTTAAAAGTCTGAAATGTGTATAACACGGTGTTAGAACACTGGCCTAAGTATAAAAGTGTCTTTGTTAGATGTTCTCTGAGTTAACTAGCATGTTACCTAACTAACCTTTTGTCACCAATTATTAACAGATGAGGGTCCATGATTACTATAAATATAGGTAGCATAAGCACAAGTTTGTCAGTCCTGAATGTAAAGCAGCAGAAAATGGCAAAATACGCTCAGTTAAGCAAAGAAAAAAAGACTGTAGTTACTTTAAGAAATGAATGTCAATCTTTAAGACAAATCGCAAGAACTGTGCAGGTGTCTGTAACTGCTGTGGCCAAGACCATCAAACGATTTCAAGAAACTGGCACTCATGAGGACCGAACAAGGTCAGGCAGGCCATGGGTGACCTCAGAATCAGAGGACAAGTTCATTCGAGTCATAAGTCTGCGAAACCGACGATTAACTGCCCCTTAAATACAAGCTCAGCTAAATGCTACTAGAAGTACAGATGTTTCAACGTCAACTGTTCAGAGGAGATTGTGTGAAGCTGACCTAACTAGAAGAATTGCTGCAAAGAAACCATTGTTAAGAGTGCAGAATAAGAGGAAGAGACGTGCCTGGGCCAAAAAACACAGAAACTGGATGTTTGAGGAGTGGAAGTGGGTCTTATGGACTGATCAGTCAAAATTTGAAATATTTGGGTCCAACCGCTGAGTATTTGTAAGACGCAGAGAGGGTGAGCACATGAGTTCTGCATGTGTGGATCCCACTGTCAAGCATGGAGGAGGCAGTGTCATGGTCTGGGGTTGCTTTGCTGGTGACAGAGTTGGTGATCTTTACCAAGTCCATGGCAAGCTCAACCAGCATGGCTATCATAGCATACTTCAGAGGCATGCCATTCCATCAGGATTACGGCTAGTTGGGCAGTCCTTCATTCTTCAGCAAGATAATGACTCGAAACACACCTCAAAGTTGTGCAAGAACTATCTGGCGAAGAAGGAAAATGAAGGACAACTCAATCTAATGACCTGGCCTGCCCAGTCTCCAGACCTCAATCCCACAGAATTGTATGGGACGAACTGGACAGAAGAGTCAAAGCAAAGCTACCCACAAGTGCCCTACATCTCTGGGAATTGCTGCAGAAGAGCTGGGAAGACATGTCGGGTGATTTCCTGCTGAAACTTGTTAACCGAATGCCTCGTGTTTGTGAGGCTGTTATTAAGGCAAAGGGTGGCTATTTTGAGGAATCCAAGATTTAGAGACAATTTTCAATTTTCCTGAACATTGCTTTCATACCCCTTATGTTTCGTTTTGTATACTGTAACATGTTTTCATTTTCAAGTATTTACAGAAACGTATACAATGTAAAACATTGTCAATTATGAAAAAAAAACCTAGTTTCCAGCAAGTGTACTCAAACTTTTGACTGGTACTGTATATTACATATATATAATTTTTTTAACCATATTTCGTGTTGATTTGTACCAGTTGGGGTCAAATCAAAATTAAAAAAAAAAAAAAAAAAAAAAGATAAAAAAAAGCAATCAAGAGATTTTTTTTTATTATTATTTTTTTAAAGTTATCATTGTCCACAGTTTAGTAACAAGAGTGTTGTCTGTGGCTTATATTTTAATTGTTTTAAGGAACATGGTTGTGTCCACATTTTCACAATCTGCCCAGCATTTAAATACCTGCTCACTAGGGACAGATGTTGCTGGGATGCTTAATACTTCTGATCAAAGATACTTTTGGAATGATCTTGGTTGTTTTTTCTTTATTTTTACTCCGGGGTAGTTCAGATGAATAAATGAAGATTTAGAAGTTTTGTAGGGTGCCATCTCATTAAATGCTCATGCAGATTAGTTTTTTTTAATTTACTTTCTTGCCGTCTTACTTTAGAAAATAATTGTCAAACATCGGAAGGCACTGTATTTGTATCTCGGTCAATGCAGTATTTCTAATTCTAGCACAACACTCTTAACTTGCTGTCACTTTGAAGACTCCTGCACAGATGCAATCCCATCAGTAAACACTCACAGGGGGCAGGGCGGGGGAGAAAGTGAGCTCAAGCAGATTCAGAGAGTTAGACCTGAGGGGAGCAGAGAAGCTCTGCGCTTAATGCAAAAAAGAATTGCCGATTCCAAATTTAATAAAAAAAAAAAAAAAAAAAAAAGCTTTCCTTTGCTTAAACCCTTTACACAAAAACAATGCACAGCCTTTATCGATAGTTGTCGAACAATCGAATGCATTGATAAATCGAGGCATCGTCATAACCTCAGTGTGAAGTAAAGTGGTTTGGTAAATTTTTCTCCAATATAAAACACTGCTAACCTACAGTAACGCTAACACTTGTCTTTTGTCCAGTACACGGCGACTCCTTCAATCTATGCTTTTTTGGCAGCGTAACAAACACCATGTGACAAAAAGACACTGTCCATTTGAATTGCTCTTTTGCTGAGCTGTAATGTAACCCTTCAGCTAAGACTAGGTTTTGGGAAGGTATTGTAAACACACTAGGATTCCTCATAAAGCTGAATATACACAAGACTAAACTATGAAAGCATATACTAAACAGACACACAGGCATTATCTTTAACTGTAATATGGAGTAGGATTGTGGGAGACTGGCTTTGACAACCCTAGCAATGCCTGAAGCACTTGAAAAACTACAAGAATTGAAGGCTGTTTAAAGGATATAGAATCTATAAAAACAAATAACTTACACTTGAGAAATATATATAAATCTAAAGTCATCTACTGTAAAAGTATCCTAAATAAAAGTAGTTTGAAATAATGACTTGTTAGTGTAAGATTAAAGTTAATGAAGTTCATGGGTGCTGGTAATTACCACAGGTAATATACAACTTGATGCTGTCAAGATACAAAAAAATTACTGTACAGAATGAAAAAATATGAAATGTAATATTTACTATAGATAATATAATATTTCTGCTGCCATAATCAGCATGAAAAAAAACAATTCCAATATGTTGTTTATTAGTTCCCTTTTACACACTTTTAAAATATATTTTTAGTAATATGATGATTAAAAGCTGTAAATCACTTTAAAGTCATATTAAAAGAGCTGATAAAATACCCTTAAAAACACACACACACAAAAAAATCTACATATTGTTCTGTCTTAACTGTACAAACAAGTCTGGCTTGAAAACAAAAACTGAAAGCAGATGTATTGCAGCTCTGAAGCGGAACGCAAGTGTAACTTTAAGCTCTTCATGCAATAGAAGCTCTATCTGATGAACAGGACATCTGTAAAAATAGAACGGCTGCAAAGTGAGGTAACACACTTCCTCTGAGCCAAACACATTGCAACTGGAACACCAACTTCCATTAGCCCCCTAATTCAGAACATACTGGTTCTGAAGATTACACCAACTGGGTTCCAAGATGCAAATACTTCTGGACAAGCCTAGCTGTCTATGTTGCTAAACAGGTTTTGGGCTTTCACAATACAACACAAAATCTCTTCAGGTCTGAGACTAACAGCAGAACAACAAAAAAAGGTTCACAATCGATTGGTCCTCTAATAGTGCCATCTTGGTGAGCCAAACTAAAGCACCCCCCCCATCCCCATTTCCAAAAGTTCACTTCTCAAAAGAAATGCCACCAGTTTGGATTTAGGGCATTTAAAATGAAAATTGCCGATTAGGTGCCATACAGAATTATTTAACAGCTGCTTCCTTTCAAGGTCAGTCTGTGACTATGTGAAACAAACAAACAAACAAAAACTCCTGATTCGCAGGAGAAATTTTGTCTGTGGGTATAAATTCAGAAATAAATCTGAACCAGCGAAATCTTCTTTTTGAAAGTATACACCTCTTGCATTTGTTGCTCTAATAACTGTAGCCCAAATGCACTACAGGTTAGTTTAATCTTTGACTTAGCACGTCACTCAAGTTTCACTGGAAATGAAAGCAAACAGTGAAACTCGCTCAGAAAAGTTCAGCGGTTTCTTGTTCCCTCGAGTCTTACTTACAGAGTAGGATGTTTTTGTGAATGTAGAAAGCATAAGTTGAAAAAACAAAATTAATGTAAACTGCATAAAAACTTACACCCCTTGTAAAGTTTTAAAAATAAATAAACAGAACAACAGTGTATTTTAAAAATGCCATTTGTATTAAAAGTCTTTCAAAACAGACAAACAGCTGTTAAAAGGCTGGTCTGATATTAAAATTACAATTGGGTTAGAATTTCAATGGTACATCACATTTTGTTAAAATCATTTTCCTTGTTTTTTGGTGACCGGGGGGGAGGGGGGGGGGCGGGGGCTGTTTTAGTAAACACAATCTAGGTGGACCCATTCCCTGTGAATTCCAATTAAAATGAGGCCAAACCTTTAACAGGCGTAGAAAATCACATTTAAAATGCTAAAATGAAAAGAAAAAAAAACACATTCCTTAACAATGGGCCCTTTTGTCTGGGTTCACCCCTGTGCAATTACCAAAGGGAAACAGTTAAGTACTTTGTGGATTGCGAGAGAATGCGATTGTGTTGATACTTGAGCAGTTGACACTAACTTGAACAGCTGATTTTGGAAGGCACTAGACATGGGGCTGTCGGCGGCCCTGCATCATAACGCAAAACTAAGTCCTTGTTTATGTCATTGTGCTGGCACCAATCAACTGAAGCTTTTTTTTTTTTTCTTAACAAGCATACAAAATAGTATAATTTTTCACAGCTCACGTTGAAAATACCACTGATCTTCTTTATACCCATTTTATGCAGCAGGTACAAAATATGATTTTGTTTTTCACAGAAATCATCTTTCCTATATCGTGCTTGTTTTAGCATCAGCGTTAGATACGTTCCAGTTACAGAGTGCAATTGTTGAGAATGGATACATGTTTTGCCATTCAGAAAACGTTGCTGTGTGCAGTGATGATGCCGGTTTCTTTCAATCAAAGGTGAACTTCCAGGTGATTCATTCGCCATGTTGCTGAATGAGGGTTGCGGTCTCCTGTTTCATTACGCCACTCAGTGGTCTCGTTATCTCTTCCCTCCGGAGATAAACAAATGCACAATTCACAACCGCGGATGAATCCCAGCAAAAGATTTACAGGGCAACAGACGTGTCGATGCATTTCAAAATAAATATCACCCTAGGCACAAAATGTTTCCAAATGCATGCGTCTACAAGTCTTTAAAAACAAATCCAGAATATTCAAGTATTGTGCCATGTAAACAATAGTTTTGGATATTTGTGTATAATGTGTGCGCAAGACACAGAACACCTTTGAATACTGATCACGTAGTCAACGTATTACACCTTAACGTTTTCAAACAAAGTTGTGTTAGTTTCCAATCTTAGTTTTAATTTATTTTAATATTAGAGTCACTCGCTCACCTTTTGCAAACTTTTCAACTCGTTTTTAAAGGAGAACGCAGGAAGCGCAGCACTGAGCGTCCCCGTTCGGCTGTGAAGCATAGTTCATCTGTCGGACAATCTCTGCAAACAGTTCGTCTACCGAGGCTTTATTCTTGGCTGAAGTTTCCATAAAGGGGCAATTCCATTCATCCGCGAGGGCTTTTCCTTCTCCAGAAGAAACCTCCCGTTCGCCTTCTAAATCCACCTTGTTGCCCACCAGGATCATAGGCACTCGCTCGTACCGTTTCACCCGGATGATCTGGTCCCGCATGGGTTTGATGTCTTGGAAGCTCTGCTGGTTGACCAGACTGTATACCAAAATAAAGCCCTGCCCGTTTTTGATATACAAATCTCTCATGGAGGCGAACTGTTCAGTCCCCGCCGTGTCGAGAATCTCCAGCACAGACGGCGACGAGTCCACTTCGATCTCTTTTCTATAAAAATCTTCTATGGTGGGATCGTATTTTTCTATAAAAGACCCCGTTACGAACTGCACCGTCAGTGCTGACTTGCCCACTCCGCCGGATCCAAGCACGACAACTTTGTATTCTCTCATGGCTTCTAAACAGTACTGTCTCTCTCTTGCCTTTTTCTCGACTGCGCTTTCCACCGTTGGCCGCCCAATGGGTTTCAAACGGACAACAGTCCCACTTCTCCGAAAGCAATCTCAGTCTGGTCCAGTCGTGCAGTGTCCGCGTATCGGAGGAGAACTCGGGTGACTTACACTGTACCCCAGCATTAGAAATACAACATGTTAAGAACTGCTGTTCCTTGTGCCCTGCTGCTTAGTAAGGAGTGATCAATGCGCACTCACACGCTCTTCCTGGCCACTGACACAGGGCGCAGCGTCCGTACGTCACCAGAAAGAGGATGTCTCGGGCTCGGTTTTTTAAAGTGACAGTAAAGATACTGTTGCAACAGTAACTGTGTTATGAAAACAGTTTGTTGACATACCGACTCATCAAAGTACATTCTAAACAACATTTTGAATATAATAATATAATGAAATTCAGAAGTTACACTTTAAAATCACAGCTAGCCTACCGTGGACTACTGGGACTTACTTTTAAATGTATTTGAGTTTGCTATATTTGTTGATAGTGGTACTAATTTCAAGTGGTTAAAGAGAAGTGATTAAATCTAAGTATTTTAAACAAATACTTTAGTTTATACGTTGAGCTCTGCAAGCAGTTATTTCACTATTTAAGTAACATGTTTGTAGTTTGAAGCTTAGAGGTTCTGTGGGTGGTATGAGCTGAAATAAGGGAAATTGTTTTTTGTTTTGCTTTTAACCCTGAACTCCTACACCTTAGGCGAGTTCATAATTAAATCACTTTTTTTTTTTTTTTTTTTTTTTTTTTTTTTTTTTTTTTTTATCATCAATATACAGCTAGAGGTGATGTGAGTGTTCTGTGAATAAAGCCATCCTTAATTTCATAATGGTAATCTCTTCACAGTTACAAAATACCGCCCAGGACTGCTGACTTGGATCTTCGGAAAACCAAAACAGTGCTGCAATTTTAGACTTCCAGACCCACCTCGAGCAACTATATCTTGGCATTAAAAAGCCAGGCAACAAACTGCCCATAGAAAATGAATCTTCCTTTAAAAAAAAAAAAAAAAGTAGCAGGCATATGTCAAACTACAGTTCCCCTAATTCCAAAGATAATGTGGGTGTGCTATTAGATTTTGCACTAGTAGAATGTTTTTTTCCCCCCTTTCAGAATATATTAAAAGCTACAAATCTGTACAGTTAAAAGCTTTAACAACAACTTAAAGAAAGATCAATAATGACTTTCTAGTAGCTCAGGATGACAGTGGTCGAACAAAACCACTCTACTGCAGCCTGCAGAGAGCTTACATTTCATTGATGTTATAAACAGAGGAACATATATTACAGCTGATACTCAGCTGAGAGTGACGTCATGGCATATCATTATTTGGGATAAACACTACCAATAAAAATCATGTACAGCAGTATAAAAATAAGTGAGTCATGTAATCTAGTTTCGATTATTTGCTCTGCCGGTGAATAACAAGCAGTGGTTATACTGCAGGTGCGGGCAGGTTCATTTCCTGCTCAGCGCATTCCTCTGTGTTCTAAACGATAAGGAGCGTGTAGTAGCCCTCCTAGAACGTGCATGGTATACAGGTGTGTTGCTTACGTCAGTTTCTAGATTCGTATTATTCACGGGTATGACTCACAGGTTAAAGGTGGTTTTGTGCCTAAGTCTTTACTGAAGGATAAATAGGAGATTCATATTTTTGAGAATAATAATGCTGCCTAGGTTAAAGTAGCAGATATGACTATCTCACAGATGAAGGGTGTTAATGCAACATTTGTTGTTTGATGATCAATTTTTCCAATACACTTTACACCTAGTATGTTAACACACCGGTTCCACAGTTTCATTACTCAATAATATTTTTAGTTTCTCTCTCCACAGTGTTCAGTACTGTACTTAGTTAATTTGAATTATTTTAGAAGCTGTTTGATATTAGGTAACCCTGACCCTGTCATGTGAAGAATGTGTGCTGTAGGTTTCACTTCACACTGAATGTTGAAAGGCTGCAGAAATGTTTTCTCCATATATATGATGTCAGTTCACAAGCGGTCCCTTACCGTCTATATAGATGAATCAGTTTAGATTCGATTACAAATTTGTCACAGTGAAACAATAATAGGTGGCCCTCCCTCTTCATATATATAATATATATATATAATATATATAATAATAATATATATATTTATATATTATATATATATTATATATTAACAATTCAGTTCATCATTATGTAATAATTTTTATTTTTACTTATCTAATGAATTTTTTTACTTGTCGTCGTGGAACAGCAGATTGTTATTTTTTGTGAAAGTTTCTGAAAAAACACTATTAGAAAAAGAATTTTGATTGATAATTTTTTTCATTTAATTATGCACTGTTAGAAGAAATTCACCAGTAAAGCTATAGTGACATTCCTATCTTTAGTGAACCATATATATATATATATATATATATATATATATATATATATATATATATATATATATATATATATATATATATATATATATATATATATATATATATATATATATATATATACATACATACACACACACACACACACACACACACACACACACTACATTTGAACTGTAAATGAATATAGGTTCTAGAATACAGATCTGAAAATATCTGAATTACATTCTCCAAGAATTGCCGATGATAAATATTGATCTGTTTAGCTGGTGCCGTAAATAATCATTTCATATTATCATGATAATTGATTTAGAAAAGATCAGACAAAAAAAAAAAAAAAAAAAAACGGGTAATACCAGGGAAAAAAATAAAAATTTGAAATGAAGTTGTCACACATGACAAAGAAACAATGCTTGATGCAAGTTCACAGAACAGACAGATTTAAAAGTTGAGACACATTCAAAATGAAAAAGGTAACACCCACTTCTGTTTCAAAAAAGTGGAAGCAATGAAGTAAGTAAAGACAATGCTGTAAACCCATTCCCATATTACATTAATAACATTTACTACTACTACTAGAACCCAGACTACTGAATTCAGCATGAGGCAAACAGATCATTAGCTGATTGAGAAGGAGAAACTCATGATAACCACCTGGCTTCATCACTTAAACAGGTGCCAGGGTTATGATAAGGTAACTTATATTACACAATGTTGTTGCAATACAAAACAGAGACCTTTTATAAGATAAATAAAACCAATGTATGAATTATTGCAATATTAACGTATCCATAATTACATTTGCACTAACATTGCTTCTGTATGCGGTGCGCAATCCTTTGCTGGGTTAATATTGGTGTGGTATATGTGTTTATAGTAAATCAAATCCTAAGTCAAGATTAAAACACTGAAGTGATGGAATGGACCTGGTAGATGTTACAAAGTAGCCTAACTTCAAATCTTGTTCATCCAGTTACTATTTGAGGGCCTTCGAGAAATCGACTAGTTACAGTAATAATAATACTTATTCTGCTTGTGGCAAAATATAATATTGTTTTAGCGCTATTTTATTTTTAGAAGTTCTATGTTGGTAAGGTCATATCTTGAACATTTCAGTATTTCCTGTAGTGATTTATACCATCTGCTTGTGCTGCCTGCAACACACAGGTTAGATGCAAAAACGATGTTCCCTTCATCGCAGCAGACTCCAGCAGAGCAGAGATTCTTCATTATTACTCACAGCACGGAGAGTTACCTTGAGAATACTCTCTCTACACTTCTCTAGTGCTAGTGCTGCCATGCAGCATTGAGATAGCAGCATGTTTTACATACACACTCGCCATTGAAAATAGTAAAAGCTGTATCTTATCTTCAATACCAGATTACACTCAACCTGTCCCAGTCCTATTAGTGTTTAGTGTTAATGCCATGAGATTGAGATGTAGTTGAGCCCCAACCCTCCTCCTTCTGTTTATTAGTCTCTAAGTCTCTGTTTCTGAAACCCCAACAGCTGCACCTCAGAGAGTAGTTGACACGAACCTGTGAAGCAGATTAATAGGCAAAGCAACATGATTAGACAGTAATTAAAAATTGTTTTTGTCATGTACTTGTTGCTGTAAGACATTTTTTTGGCACACAAAAATAACTTTATCTTTACAAGTGTCAATGATATTTAAACTAAACGTTCTCTATGTGTCAAACATATCTGATAGTAGTTTTGATCTTTTTTGGACTTTTAAAGCATTAAAATATAACTTTCCATATAGTATTATAATACCTAAATACACTTTAAAATGACAGAAGTTCAAAAGATGACCATTTTCCATTATTAGTCAATGGACCATCTTTACCTGACACATTTAAAATAAACACCATCACTGTAATTCACCTGATGAATACACACACACACACACAAAACATTAGGAACACCTGCTCTTTCCATGCAATAGACTGACGAGGTGAATCCATGTGAATGCTATGATCCCTTATTGATGTAACCTGTTAAATTCACTTCAACCAGTGTAGATGAAGGGGAGACAGGTTAAAGAAGGGTTTTTAAGCCTTGACACAATTGAGACATGGATTGTGTATGTGTGCCATTCAGAGGGTATATGGGCAAGACAAAAGATTTAAGTGCCTTTGAATGGGGTATGGTAGTAGGTGCCAGGCACGCCGGTTTGAGTGTGTCAAGAACAGCAACACTGCTGGGCTTTTCACGCTCAACAGTTTCCTGTGTGTATCAAGGATGGTCCACCACCCAAAGGACATCCAGCCAACAGCAGGTCAGTGGTCAAAAATGAATCATTGATGAAAGACGCCAAAGGAGGCTGACATGAACTGTGCAGAGCAACAGATGGGCTACAGTTAGTTAACTGACAGTACAACATTGGTGCCAAAAGACACATAAAACAATGCACAACTCGTAGTACCTTGACACGGATGGGGTATGGCAGCCAACGACCTAACAGAGTTCCACTTCTTTCAGCAAAACACAAGAAACTGCGGTTGCAGTGGGCTAAGGAATGAAAACACTGGACACTGGAGGATTCACAATGATAGGAGGACTAGGGTATGGAGAAAATCACATGAGTACACGCATCCATCATGCCGCGTGTCAACATTGCAGGCTGGTGGTGGTAGTGTGATGGTGTGGGGTGTGTTTTCCTGGCACACATTGGGCCCCTTGATAAAACTGGAGCAACTTTTGAATGCCACAGGATATCTGAACATCATTGCCAATCAGGTGAATCCCTTCATGGCAGCAGTGCATCCACCTGCTAATGGATTTTTTCAGCGGGATAATGCCCCATGCCACAAGGCTAGGCTTGTCCAGGAATGGTTCCACAAACATGATAGTGAATTCAACTTACTGCAATGGCCTGCCCAGTCACCAGATCTCAATCCAATTGAGCATCTGTGGGATAAGATGGAACAAGCTATTTGGAGTAGAGATCCACTATCAGCCAACTTGACACAACCGTGGGAAACATTGGAGTCAACATGGGCCAGCATGGAACGTTTTCGACACCTTGTAGAGTCCATGCCCCAACAAACTGAGGCTGTTCTGAGGGCAAAAGGGGGTGCAACTCAATATTAGGAAGTTGTTCCTAATGTTTTGTACACTCAGTGTATATATCTGTATAGATTGACAACAGATATTTTGATTTCCCAGACCATCTTCCATGCTTGAAATGCACATTAGATATCAGTGATCAGTATCCTTCCTTCTGTAATATATTCAGATGCGTTCTAGTCTTTGCAACTGTGGCAGGTTTCAAACTGTTAGCTGCTAGTGTCAAGCAGACTTTCTCCAACACAATTCATTATGCAAACTGAAAAAGAATGTAATGAAACTAATGAAAGCCCTTGCAGTAAACTATGAGATCCCATCATATAAAAGGGTTAAAACTGAAGCTATCCTGTGCAGCATAACGTCTCATATACTTAAGTGTTTGCAGCCCTTGTGTCTTTTATGATATAAATAACTTGACTAAAGCAAGATGCTGGTAGTCAAAACCAGGAGTTTCCCATTTTAATTTCTGTCTAGATGTCTGAGAAACGTTATGAAAAGCATTACCTAATAATGTGACATGAGAAGCAGATGTGGAGGACAGTGTTTTCTCCACCTGTGGTTTATATACAGGTTGTTTTATTTCTGTTTATTATTAAATGTACTGTTGTATTGATAAATATTGAAGGTGTACAAACCAAAACTTTGTTTTCAATTTGAACCTGCTGGGCTCCATTTTTCCTGTCACCGCACTACAGATCCAGCCCCAGTCCGGAGCCTCACATTCCTTGCTATGCTACTCATACACAGGGTCCTTATACCTTCACGGAAGTGACTGTAGTGGGTGGCAAGATAAACGGATTTCCAGAGGTCATCTGATACTTGAATTCAAGTTGTGAAAGGCTTGGGTTTGGTGAAAGGTGACAATAACATTTAAAATACAACCACATAAAACTATTTTGCATTCTGTCCATTAAGGTCATTTCAGAAGCCAACATATTACTTTGTATTTTACATTATAAAAGTAATTAAAACAGGAATTTTGGCTTCTCGCTGATACTATATATATATTTTTATTAATTTCTGATATATATATATATATATATATATAATATATATATATATATATATATATATATATATATATATATATATATATATATATATATATATATATACAGCTCTGGAAAAAATTAAGAGACCACTGCAAAATTATCAGTTTCTCTGGTTTTACTATTTATAGGTATGTGTTTGGGTAAAATTTACATTTCTGTTTTATTCTATAAACTACTGACAACATTTCTCCCAAATTCCAAATAAAAATATTGTCATTTAGAGCATTTATTTGCAGAAAATGACAACTGGTCAAAATAACAAAAAAGATGCAGTGTTGTCAGACCTCGAATAATGCAAAGAAAATAAGTTCAGATTCATTTTTAAACAACACAATACTAATGTTTTAACTTAGGAAGAGTTCAGAAATCAATATTTGGTGGAATAACCCTGATTTTCAAGCACAGCTTTCATGCGTCTTGGCATGCTCTCCACCAGTCTTTCACATTGATGTTGGGTGACTTTATGACACTCCTGGTGCAAAAATTCAAGCAGCTCGGCTTTGTTTGATGGCTTGTGACCATCCATCTTCCTCTTGATCACATTCCAGAGGTATTCAATGGGGTTCAGGTCTGGAGATTGGGCTGGCCATGACAGGGTCTTGATCTGGTGGTCCTCCATCCACACCTTGATTGACCTGGCTGTGTGGCATGGAGCATTGTCCTGCTGGAAAAAACAAATCCTCAGAGTTGGGGAACATTGTCAGAGCAGAAGGAAGCAAGTTTTCTTCCAGGACAACCTTGTACTTGGCTTGATTCATGCGCCCTTCACAAAGACAAATCTGCCCGATTCCAGCCTTGCTGAAGCACCCCCAGATGAGTCCAATTTTCAGCTTTGCCCAACACCTGGTCATCTAATGGTTAGACGGAGACCTGGAGAGGCCTACAAGTCACAATGTCTCGCACCCACTGTGAAATGTGGTGGAGGATCGGTGATGATCTGGGGGTGCTTCAGCAAGGCTGGAATCGGGCAGCTTTGGCATGAATTAAGCCAAGTACAAGGTTGTCCTGGAAGAAAACTTGCTTCCTTCTGTTAACAGATTACTGCGTAGATATCTCTGGATCTAAACAGCTCAAGGTAATAATAATAATAATAATAATAATAATAATAATAATAATAATACAGTACGAATACATATTACCGATTTTTTTTCCAGATAATTGTAATTATCAATTAAAAGTAGTCTCAAAAAGTGAATAATTAGTTGAGTAGAAAAAAAAAACTTTCATGGAGATGAAATAATAATAATAATAATAATAATAATAATAATAATAATAATAATAATAATAATAATAATAATGAATCATAAATAGATACTCACATTTCTATGAAGAATAAAGAGTAAAATAAAGAAAGCAACATTTATAAACGGACCACTCTAAGCTAAAGAATCGAACTAGAATCTGAACAGACCTAAATAAATTGAGTTTATGTAACATCTAGCTAAAACTACAATGAAAAAGAACCTTTTAATAATACATGCAGTTTAAAGAGAATTTAGAGCTGTTGATATGTGGCCAATGCCTTATCATTTCAAGTCTGAAGGGCTCAGATTTGCACACTTGCTGCAGATATTATTACAAAGTAATCATACATCATCTCATTCATTATCCTTCAATACCATGTTTCTCCGTTCGGTAGGGAACATTATGAATAATAGGAGATGTACTGTAAAGAAGCTTGCTACTCCACTGTGTGTGTGTGTGTGCATGTGTGTGTGTGTGCATGTGTGTGTGTGTGTGTGTGTGTGTGTGTGTGTGTGTGTGTGTGTGTGTGTGTGTGTGTGTGTGTGTGTGTGTGTTTATGCTAATGTCCTTTTACTCCAAGGCTGACCTTGATGTTTAAGCCTGCTTCTTTGTAAAAGTGCTGTAGTAAAATAAGACATTTCAAATTTAAAAATACATAGAATGACATAACAATAAAAGCCTTGTCTGTGTTAATGTGCTTTGGCTATGGGTCGGGAAGCTGCTCTTCATTGCCTGCCATAGATAAGTAATGCAGGCTATATCAGCAGAACTAAAGGAAACAGATCACTAGATGGCGCTGGCTCGTATTTCTATAAAGACCCTTGGGCTGATCTAGCCCAGGCTACATATGGAAGGCAACTAGACCTGGCTTGCTGCTCCATGTGAAAGCACTTTAACGCAAAATAGAAGCAATTTTGTGTTAGGCCTTGTGGCGAAGTGCATAAATAGCATTTCGTTCTGGCTCTAATCACTGAATTCAGTTTATTAATTTCCACTGTGTTAGTTTCTAGTAGTCCATCAGTAATTTAAACAATCCGGTATTCAGTTAAGGCTTAACAACTATTAATTAAGGTTTAAAGGGAAGGAGAGAAATGGAAAATAAAAAGCCCTAACCATGATCAATCGCTACAACTACTTACTCCCTAATGAGCAACTAGTGCTGCCTGTGCAAATTAACTAACTAATGTATTTATGTCTCCAAATCCCTGTGATTTTAGAATGGAACCTTAAATTCAGGACCTCTGGCTTTGGGTCTTGTTGAACCAATTAAGCCCCACGTTTGGAAAAGCAACAGAAATTAGCACTATACATACAAATAGTATTTATATGGACCCCCAAGTTGGAGGGACAGAGTCTTTTACCCTGTCATAAAATATAAAGCAGTATTTGAGTAATTGCAATTAGCAAAATTGCAAATAGCATAAACACATTTTTTTGATGACTCAACGAGACTACATGCTGTTTAATGTATTGTCAGTCACATCAGTATTAGGGTGGCTGATACCTTACACCTCATAGTTAAAATAATACAGCAAGTAAACAGCAGTAGACATCACCCAAATGACTGTAAGTAAACCTCACTGATATGCTAATGTTACCCTAATACCTACTAAAGTTGTAATCCCTTGTCTGGACAGCAGTTCACAAGCACACCTTGCAAAAAGATAATAGAAACCCTATCATTCTGCTGCCTGTTCAAATTTCTAATTCCTAATGCCAGGAACGATTAACACAAAGCATTACAGAAAAAAAATAAAAAATGCAATATGTTCATCAGCAATATCCATTACTAAAGATATGCAATATGCCATTACTAATAGAGTAACATCTAATAGACTGAAGAGGGTTTCAGTTCTAAACCTAATGACTTTCAGGCTTTGCTGGTTATTTTATGGTTATCTTATCTGGTTATCTTATGGTTATCTTATCTAAAAAATTCTTATTTATAATTAAGTCATGTACAAGGATGTTCTTCTTTAGCACTGCAGCCCTTTATGTTTTAATTAGATTTCTGTCAGAGTTCCTTATTGGCCAATCTGAAAAAAAAGTATAGGCAACAATCTTCTGTCACATTTATAGAGTCCAAGAGAAACTATAAAGACAGGTTATGTGTTCCGGGTATGGATAATGTACTTTTTTGCATATATATATATATATATATATATATATATATATATATATATATATATATATATATATATATATATATATATATATTGAAGTCAATGGGATCAAGCTTGAAGAAGTCAATAACTACGTATACTTAGGACAGTTAGTTTCGGCAAAGGAGAACCAAATGTGCGAAATCAACAGAAGAGCAAAAATGTGCTGGAGTGCCTTTGGAAGATTAAGCATGGCTCTGAAAAGGAAACTACCCTTATGCCTCAAGAGGAAAGTCTTCAACCAATGCGTGCTGCCAGTGCTAACTTACGGATGTGAGACGTTAACCCTCAATATGAGAGGTGAAAGTAACTAAAGTAAACAATATAATGCAAATTCAATTTACGCTAGGGGGCGCAAGATCTTTATTTGAGCGGTGTACTTTTGTTCTACAGTTTATTTAAATACATTTACATGAACTGTGCAGGCACAAGGTGTCAATCATTCCCCTCAGCCGCGCCCACTTCCACCGAGGAAATCAGGGCTTGCTCTTGCTGTCTGCCAACACGTTCAGCCAATCACAGCTAACTTTAGTTGGACTCCATAACTTACACTCAACAGATGACGAGTTCTGTGTGGGGGGCATCGAGATTTACAGAAGGAACGGGTTGAAGTTAGTTACTTATTCCCGATTTGAGGGCTGAAGTTAGTTACTTATTCCCGATTCGAGGCTGAAGTTAATTATTTATTCGCACACTTACGTATAATGGGGGGGGGGGGGGGAGGTGATCACTTAGCTACTCTGATGTGCCGTCTCAAGTAGGGTATCATTTTTTTTAACGCTTGAGCATTTCTGTTCAACATAAAGTAGATTGCAGAGTGGCACAAGGCTATGCCGTGAAATATTCACACATATGCCCTTCTTTTCCTGCATATTAGTGCACATTGTGAGGGCTTTGCCACCTCAAGCTGGGTGTGATGTTGAAGGCTAAGCAATTGTCTTGCGAACAGAGTATGGTGCATAGTGGCGTGAACAATACTATTAAGTGCTATTTAGTGCTATAGATCTGAACGCGATCTTCTGTTGAAATGAATGTAGCTTTTTTTTATTTGTCAGCTGCCTGCATTTCTAATGTTAATCATACATTGCACGCTAATAAATTAACACTATTAAAAAAAAAAAAAAAAAAAAAAACATTTTAAACTTCCTGCCTCTGACTCACGTGTTACGTCATTGTAAAGTATGAGGAATGAAACCGGTATTTGTTTAACCCCGTTGCCGTAAATATCATTAATTTTTATCATGAATTTTCCGGGGCCCCTACATATAAAGCTAGTATGATCTGTGCTCAATCTGTATCTAGTTATTACCTCCTCCTCACACAGCACTAGTAACGTCTGCCTAGATGAAATTAAGAAACACGCCGGAGCAATGTGTTCAGTGATAGTAATCAGGGGGTTGTTATATACACCTGAGATAAAAAAACACAAGCACGGTTACTATAGAGCTGTTTAGATCAATAAAATGGGTCCAATGTCCCTTGCACCATATAATCAATGAAACATGTCAAAATGCATTTTGCCAAATTCAAATGTATACTAACAAGCCAACCTAAACAATGAAGCAATTAGCAGGAAGTTCTCCAGTTTCTCAAATATGCAGTCAGCTCTAGTCTAATGTGAGCTTAGATGCCAAGTTGTTCTTCTCTGGCTGGTAACTGACAGCTGTAAGTGTTACAAAAGCTAGCGCTTCACTGCTGGTTTTTAAGATAGATAAGCTATTGACTCGTTCAAAGTAATTGCAATGTGAAGCAATTGCAATGTAAATGGAATGACAGGGTTGTAGCGACCTCGTGTGGCTGGTACACATCATAACAACGTGTATAAATTGCTTAATTTAAGAAATGCTGTATTGCATACCCTTAGTAAAAAACAGGGGCTGTTCAATTGATCTGTGGTGGGTGGGATGACCTACATGCTGCCAATGTTTAGATGACTGAAATGGGTCCTTTGTGTATCAACAGACATTAGCTTTAAAAACTAAGCATTTATACAGCTTCAGGGAGATTGAATAAACCTTCTCAAGCAGTAGTAAGTATCCCATTTTTATGAGTTTAAAAAAGTATAAATGTATTAAAAAAGTATACTTACATTTACTATTTGATGTAAAAGAATCAAATACATACATAAATGAATGAATGACATAATAAAAAAGTTATGCAAAGGAAACCAATAGTTTGGTCAATGGCACTAGTCACTGTTCCACCTGATCCAACCTCATTTAGGAGATATCTATCATATTTTTGTCAGTCCAATAAATCTTAAACGTGTCTTGAATTCGAATCTTCTATGTCTTGACAGAGCTGAGCTACCACAGAATATGCTGGTCCTGTATTTGACCTTTTCAATTTCCCTTAACAACGTATTTATTTTAGCTGTAAGTTCTGTACATTGACCACTGTCCTGTCTCCACAGCATGCACACTCAGCACCTCTGGCAAGCAGCTGCCTGATGTGATGTGTCTTTATCATGGGGGGTGGGGGTAATACTCCTACAATAACGTTTGTAATGATTTCAGAGCAAATTTTGCCTTGACCTGCCACGGTTGTTTTGTATTGTGTCATGAATATGTCTCTGAAACCTTGCTATTAAGTCCAGGAAGCAACATAAGCTGGGCTTAATACTGCATTGTTACATAGTAATACAATTGCATTTGTTTTTGTGTTAGAACCTCATTTCTTTATACTGTATACTATATGTAAGTTATAATTCAAGTGAGCTAATGTACACGTCATCCTGTTGCATGTAAGATTTCAGAAGGGTTTGAAAAGGGTTTGCTAGTTTGTTCTTTTAGAGAGGTCATTTAAGAGAGGTTTGATACACTTGGGACTGCATTTTTTTTATTATTGGCCTTAAATGTGGTAAGACGACTAGCAGTTTTCAATCAAGAAGTTTAATGCTCCTTGTCATTACTATGGTGCCAATTATAAGGAAGTCAGATGCCTAAAAGCAAACATAAAAGTAAACTCCTAATCTTGTTAGCACCGAGTTCATGGGAGTAATAACCACTGAGTGGAAAACAGGGTTAAGGACTGGTCAGACCTCCAAAATTGTGATAACGGTGAAAATAAATATTTCAGGACAAAAGCCACATCAAAAACTTTAATGAGTAGCCCACACATCTGGATGATTAGAGAGCTGGCATGTATATTAGTTTGTAAAGACAAACTCCTGTCTAAACAAAAGGTCCAATCAACGTGAACAAAACGAGCATGGGCTACGGACAGACAAGTGAAATCTGCAGTACCTTCTTTTTTTTGAAGTCTTTGCTTTAATCACAGTACACATGGAATATACAAAATAATGAACAAAATAAGCTTCCCTTTTGAATGAAGGGTGATAGCATTACAGTGGATGTATATTTGCACAGTGGCAGCCTGTTTCTTCTTCTGGAAATGGCATGTACACCCGTTACCACTCCTGGGATTTAGGATACACAACTGCCCTATTTTTAATTAACCGGAACGTGATCCCAAAGGTGGTGTGAAGAAAAAAATATATAATGTAATGTACAGAAAAAATTTGCTCCGGATGTTGCAAAAAATGATTCTAGCAGTATCCGTGTGAACATTTTAGAAAGTGAACTATTAACACCCCAATGCTAATCAAAACATCATGGCATTATATCAGCAACACAATCATTATTGCGCAGAATGCCACCAGCAGTAATAGATTCAAATGAATAAATACAATGCATTTACTCCAGCTGTGTGGGAGTCATGTCAAGCACCACATTCAAACAAAAGCATTAGTGTGCTGCAGTTATATCTACAGTTCTCTCACTGAATGTTCTGTGCTAAATAAAAATGAAATGCAGCCCCTTTTTTTATCAACTCTGATGAATCTTACAATTGTAATCGGTACTAGAAATCTGAAATCCTGTGTGCAGCCTAAGAAACTGGATACAGAGCTTGCCTTTCATGAATTAAACAATACTTCCTTTAGATCAGACACCCTCTAAGGGAATTGTAATACTGTGTCCGGTGGTAATGACAAGAGTCTTTATATCTGTATAAAGTCTATACAAAAGTGCCTCACAATAAGAGTATTGCCAGTCTTGTTTTTGGATATTCATATATGTATTCAAAAAGTAATTTTAAATCTGGAATTATGAAATATTATGGACTATAATTCAACTTAACTTATTTAATGAAATAAAAGTAATATCACACACCCTAAGCGTTCTGTAAACATCTCATACGGCTTCTTCTGTTTACAAAACTGGTTTTGTTCTTGTGTTTTTTTTTTTTTTTTTATCTTTGGATGTCTACAAACAGACAAATCTGGTCTTAAACCAACAGAGCCACAACTCTTTGTGGGGATGACAATGAGGCTAAACAGGGGCTAAGGTTTGAAAAAACATTCTAGTCACACAGCTCAACCATAACATTCACTGGCAGTCCACCAGATGAAAGCCTTCTAGCAGAACAGCCAATAGAAGCTTGGCAAAGACTGGACACAAAAAACACAATGAGCAACAAGAGCAGTGTAACGGGAACTTGTGAGAACCAGTCTGCTGATCACCAGGAAAACCCTTTACAAATAGTGATCATTTTCCAAACCAACCTGAAGTTCCTCCAATGTACCAGTGACTGAATATACCCTATACTTGTATATTAGGATACCTCTTAATTTATTGTCATGAATTGATTATTACTTTGTTGTTATTCTACGTGATTGGAATCAGGAAATCACATTCTTGTTCACATATGATCACACCTGAATTCTTGTCATGGAATCCATCCTGATTCTAGAATCAATGTAAAATGTCACTTTTAGTTGGTCCACTTGTCTTAAACTGTGGGGAGCCTTATATGTGTTTCAATAGTTCTTAAGCCCCAGGATGTATTTCAATCAACAATACTTCATGTGTTTCTTTCCCCCACTCCAGCAAATGGAAAGGTTTAATTGAACATTAATCAAGCAGGCTTGAAGCATCACCCTTTGATACAATAAGATTACCAACATTTTGTACTGGAAGTCTAAAAGTGGTTGTAGCTAACAAAATACTTTCAGAGATCTCACCTCACACACTTTCATTTGCCCATAAGCCTGACGTGCAGTTTTAAAAGAAACTTCAAATTATATCTGGTGCTGTACCAGATTAAAGAAAGCTCTCAGTTTGTTTGTTGCACTTCTTAGATTACTTCACCCTTCAGGGGTCATGTTATTGGCTACAAAGCATGTAAATAAGGAAAGCAGATGGATGGTTAATGACAGGACAGGAGGAGTTGATAGGATGGGAACCATTTCACTCTCCATGTGAAATAACCACGCGCAAGACTACGTGAAAATAAGGCATGTAAAAGCAAATATCGGCAGATATAATAAAAAATGCATATTTGCTATAACATATTTTTTTCAGAACTGCACTCTATAGTGTGTAACTCGCAGTCTTTTTTTATGGTTGAGAATGTTCTATATTCTTGTGCATTGCAAAATGCTCCCTAACCTTTTTAATAGTCTAAATAAAAATGTTTATATTTAAGAAATCTAAAGAGTAAAAAAAAAAAAAAAATAGTTATGAGCTGCTCCTGTCATAAGAAAAAACAAAAGAAAACATATTTATAACTAACAGAACTAGGTCGTGTTTGGTCTGAACCACTTTGCAGATAGTACCGTAATCTGAAGAAAACAGTTTGTCTCCAAATTACCACTGGATCGATCTTTTCAAATTGTACAGCAGCTTATCTAGAGGATGAGGGGATGAGGAATAGAACTACTCAACCCAGAGAAGACTTTAAGACTTGAGTTTATATTTGAATTCCACTGGTGTTTGCTTTGAAAGTACCAGGGAATGTTTAGTATGCTAATGCAACTCCCCTTGCCTTGCCATTGTTTAACTCATGTGGCAGCAGAATGCTAATCAACACTGCATAGTCTAGTTTAATTCATCAAGATTTTGCTAAGTGTGTTACATTTTTTTTGCATGGCATATACTGTGCAGCGGCTTCTCTGCATTATAACATACTGTTTTTTTTTTTTTTTTTTTAATATACCAATTTGAGATCCTGATCGCATGCAATGAAATGGGTCAATACCACTGCCAGTATTTCTGAAACAGGCCGATGCTGTTTACTGGATTTCAAGTATGTTTTGGAACAAGGGCTTGAATAGATTTCCAGTAAGTTGGTTCAAAAGGGTTTATTCAGGAAAACAGACATTAACAGGAATGCACTGAGGTGATGGAGCTGCTTTCTTTCTCCCTGACATACGGCTCAGTCAGCTTTCTCCTTGCACAAAAGTCAATCCCGGTCCTAATACAGAAGCCTGTACTAGTCAAAAAGGAAATGCACATAAACCCCAAAACATGTAAAAGGTGTAGACGGTATATTTGGAGCATAAGTGACTAACACAGTATTTCATTTCCTTTCCTGCATTAGCAAGAACATGCGTGCAAGCAACGTTTAAGAACCAGGAAATCAGCAGAGGAATGGAAACATGTTAAAAGACACAAAAGCTGATGCAAATGATCAGTTTTGCAATTCAATTTCTAGAAATATTTGATCTGTTCTTTATTAAATACAGTCTAATAACCCTTCAAGCAAAAGGGTTAACAAGAAACAATTAACAACCTTAAAACACATCTTATCCAGACTGTGTCACTCTGGGTAATTTATACACCAGCCTACATGTTTATAGCCTTTGGATATTTATCTGCTGCTACCTGTATTTCTTTACCATACACAGATCAGGGAACAGGTCTTCTTTTTGCCCTCCTTACTGTTTGTTCTGCATTGTTTTTCGTACTTGTAAATAATTTGTGGCAAAGTGGTGAGTAGATACAGGTGAGTGCAGTGCAGGTACAAATCAAACAGACAATTACAAACAGGTGCAAGGGTGTTTATTGAAATGGTTTACAATGTCCAGAGCCTTATGGTGAATACCTGTAAATAATAAATGATGGAAGCGATACAGTGGCGTGTATCCCTTCAGTTTGTATAATCCCACGGGTTTGACCCGCAACCAAAAGCCCAGTTTTATCACCCACACAAAACACAAAGACACAGCCACAGTTCCTACGGTACGTGAATTAAGTGCTTGTGGTGAAAAGACTAGTGGAAAGTGAAGTGCTGTTGTCTGGGTTTAATGTTGGCCTGCGGCTTCAGCTCTGGATCGTGCTCGTAATCTTGCAGGGAAATGCAGGGAATCCTTTTAGGTTGTTTTTCTAACCATTTACAAAGGAGCAGATTACTTTGCTATGCCCCTATTTTATATCCTCCCTCTTGACCCTTTGGTTAACGAGCACATCCGCTTCTCCAATCCACGGATGCCACGCTGCTTTCTGTTTGGGTCATTGAGTTCGTACCGTAGCTCAGTTCCTTTTCTAGACGGCCGACTTCCACCTACCCACAGGAATAAAGTGTCATGCCTTTTAGTCCAGGTTATACTGTTCCCTTTATATTGCACCCTCTCAGGTCGGGAGAGAGATCTAACACCAAGCATCATTCGATCTCAGTCACAGCATTGTAAGTTTGTCTATGTTAAAATAGGCCATTCATTTGGTACATGTTATGTTACATAATATTTCCTAAGATATGGACCGAATATGAAGCCAAAAAAGACACATGACCCTGTGACAGAGACAGAATGATTCTTGGTGATAAATCTCCCTCTCGACCTATGAGAGCGCTGTGTAAAGGGAAGAGAGTGCCCTGGACTGGCTGACCAGACAATTCATTCCCAGGGTTAGGAGGAGGTCAGCCACCTAGAAAGCCATCTACACTAAATCATCGACCCGGAAGGGAAACGATGTGGCAGCCACGGATTGGAGGAGCGGTTGCAATCGTTAATCCAAGGGGTCACGATTGACGGTATAAAAGGGGATGTAGCGAAGTGTCGGTTATGGTTAACGTTAACCGGAAGGAGTATTGTATTGTGAAATCATGAGCGTTTTGCTTTGTTTTTGTCATGTTTAATTGTACTTTGTTATTTAAACAGCTATCACGATCTGGAGCTGTTGCTACAGGCCAGCACAAAACCCAGACAACACTACACTTTGTTTCACGATAAATTGTATTTGCACAACGAGCACTACAGCACTCACTTCGAACTGGTGACAGTGTTTGTATATAGGGGGTGTATTAAAGACTGTGTTTATTGTTTCGGGACTGAACCCCAGGGTTAAATTGTGTACTACACAGCCTTATGTACTACCATTCATTATTATTTACCGCTTGTCATCAGACTTTGGATTATAAATAAAATACCCTTTCATCTGGATTGTCATTGTCTGTCTGTATTGATCATTGTTTCACTCCTGCACCTGCACACTGCTAACCACTTTGCCACAGACCCTGATATGGAAGCCATATTAAGTCACAGGTCAAATTGAAAGATACTGTTAGATTTTCCAAGCGGGAGGTATCATAAATGGTTTATGTTTTTTACGAGCTGTTGAAGAAACGGCCACAACAGCTGGCTTGAAATATAATATTCGATAACTAAATACACAGCAACACCATGGCTAAATCTGATCGGCACCCACCATTTTTTCAGATATGCATTTAACCTATGCATGTATTATACTTTGCGCAAACTTTATCCCTAGAAAAGTTGTTTAATGATAATCTCAAAGGCTTGTGCATGTCCCAATTTTATGCGCCTTCTAAATATGAACAATCCAACTTTGAACTTTACAGCATAGCATCTAAAGATCTTCATGTGCTACGTCAAGGCACGATACAGTACACTTAATCATGGCCTTGGTTGCTATTTCCAGCTCATTAACTGGAAGCTACCAGGAGCTAATATTAGTTGTGAATGCAGGCATGCAGCACTAGCTGCCCTGTGGTATCAGGTTCAAAATGCATCAGCAGCACTCTAGAAACAAGTACCGCTTTCAGTTTAGTCAGAGAGCCAGCAGATGTCCAACTGCGTTCAAGCAGCATATAAACTGATAATTTTTAAGCTATCATTATCCAGTCAAGAACAGTTCAGTGGCAAGTAACAGTGACAAACTTATTTAAAAATATTCAGATTGGCCCCCAATGGTTCATCCAGTAAAGATGTTACCAAGCTTGACTGCAAGGGGAGTCAAAATCGTCTTTGCATTGGAGACTCTGCTGGAAATATTAATTTCATCGCACTTCAGTGACCCCAACTGATGACATGCCCCACAGCTCCGGATGCTGACTCCCAAGATTCAAGAGTCACAAGCTTTCACAGAAGCTAACATCTGTGAAATAAAGTCAATTATGTCACAGTCTAAAATCGTACTGTTTTCAAAATGTAAAGGTTCAATAAACAGTGATCATTACACTCTCCAAAGATGCCAGACACAGAAAAAAAAAAAAAGAAAGTACACCCTGTAGATTATCAAATTCAAATCTACATGTTTTTACCCTGCATTCAACTTTTCTAATGGGACATTCTTCCAGACAGGGCCTCACATCTGTTTATAATTCTTAATAAAGCACTGGCTGCCTGCTTACTTGAAATGCAGGACACCACACAGACCGGGCTTTGAGCTGCCTCAGAGAAACAATTACATTAGTAGAGCATATATCAGACTTAAAGGCAGCATTTCTCTGCCGTGATTAACTTTTTATTATGATTCCAGTTCCTTGTATTTATATTTGCTGTCCTACTAGTGACGGAAATATTTGTATAATAAGTACTGCAGCTGTATTTTTAATTGCATCAATACATGTTCGTCCCTCAAAACAAGTGGTTGATGCAATCCAGGATGATTCCCTAGTGCTGTCAAATGGCACATAAATCCAGCTGTGGTGTATCCCACCGGGTGGGTGGGAGGATAAAATCAAACCCCAATAACTATCGTCAGCCAACACACATTCAACAGAACAGAAACTGAGAGCAATTGTTTCTGACAGTGTTTAAATGGTGTGTTCTTTCCTGTATTTACATTACCTTCTGAGGAAAAAGATGGAAGCAGATCTAAGCCAGCAGTTGAACCCTAGGCCCTTGTGTTGCTGTATGTAAGAAGCTATTTACATGAATTATAATGAATTGTTCTTGCCTTTTTAATATGTTAATTCCCAGGGGCACCTCACAAAGCATTATTATTATTATTATTATTAGTTTATATTAATCTTTTGAGCATATTTTAATTATGATTGCATTATGAGTTATTCCAACCTGCGTAACTATTATTAGGCTCTATTTCAATTGTAACTTAAGTTTATAAAATATACGACTTGAACGAGGAAGGACCCTATTTAATTGATTTCATTTAGATTTAGCACTGGCTAGATCATGTGAATAGATTTGGATATGTCGGACCTTTGTCATACTGATTAAAGACACCCTTTATGAATGTGTTCTGTCTTGAAATGCTGCTGTACTGTACACTTCCCAGAATTGGCATTTTTATTGTTTTCTTTATGTAGCAGAGCATGAAGGATTTTGGAACAAAGAAAATTCCAACAAAAGGCATTTGGTAATAGTATGAGAACATGTTTTATACAACCAGATTAGGTTACAAGTCCAGATGTGCAACAATTTGTTTATTGAATCTTAAAGACATTTGTTATTTTTACAGTACATGTAAGTACAGTAGGTATTGATCCAGACTGTAGTGCTTCAGATATTTACTTATTTTTAATATTGTTATTACTGTCATTATGTTAGTAGTCCACTCTGTGGTCCATGTCTTACTACATTAGGGCCAGCATTACATATTGAAAGTGATTATTATTTGTGGAATATCCCTCCTGAAAGAGGTTGATCTAGAAAAGATTTAATTTCTATATTTGAGACATCCTTTTATAAAAAAATTAAAAAAGCTTCTGTTTAAGGCACATTACACTTAACTAAATCAACTCAAGGTGGCAATCATCCAAGGTGAAATGCAAAATCAAAATTTATTACAAAGGGGAGAAAGTAATTCCGCAAACCTCTACAGTAATTGGCCTCTATTTTTCAGTTATATATCAGCTGTTGATTTATTTGCAATAAAACCAGGGAGCTAGCCATATGATAAATACTACAGCATATTACTCTTCAAAAGTTGTTCAGTATACTACCATAAATTAAGTCAAATTTTAAGACATGCTATACTATTATCATTTGGGATATGGGAATGTTTTATGTGATCAAACTTACATCACAACCATTTCTCCTGGTAAGAATACATCTGAATAGTGTAAACAGACTTATGCTTATGTTTTGATCTGATTTGAAATCAGTCCAAGTTGTTTCCATCAGCAGCAGATCGAGATTAACCCAGTTTCAGCTGTGACTCTCTCAGCCTCTGTGTGAGGTTTGCGGTCTGGCAGTGCTTGATCTTGCACTGATACCTAAAAGCATCCAACGCGAAGGATTCAAGAGGTAGGATTTGACCCTTATGCAGAACAAAGGGCTGTATAATGAATTACATTGAAAGTAAATTATAGACTGTAGACTGCGGATTGAACCAGCAGGAAACCACAGATTGTGCTTGGAAAAAAATTAGATGGATTTTTATAGACTTCATGGTGCAGAGAAATCCGCCTTGAAAGAAGATAACAGGGATAAGCAAAATTAATTGTCAGGAACAGTTAAGTGATACAATACAAAAGCAAAATATCATGCAAACACTGAACAAACCTAATAAATGATATCAATAACATACCAGAACCATTTCTTTTTAATCCCCTACCTTTACCTATTTATAGACAAATGAGTTTGTGAAACCTGAGGTGGAAGGATGGTTTAAACCTCATATTTTTATTTCATTTACTAGAACAGGATTGACCACGTCTTCTGTGTTTGTATAAACTTGCTTATATAATTATTATTAAATAGAAAATGTTGTGCTTCAGCATGCAAGCCTGAGACTGAATACACATCGGTTTTAAATGAAATATTATTATAATGTTTCTAAGCAAATAGCAGGATAATGTGCTGTCTGGAAAGGTAAAGGTATGTTTAAACAAATTCACCCAGAGGTCTAACAAAACTGGGATTAAAACTGTGATCTAGTAAGGAAATGTAACTGTTGTCTGAAACTACACAAAGCGTTTTTAAAAGATGTTAGATATTCACCCCTTATTGTGGGAACATTTTATTTGAATGAATAGAAACACTTAATAACTACTGTTGCTAATACTGTCAACAAGTATGCCACTATTTGCAATTTCTAAACAATAGCTGCAAGTAATTTAAACCATAAGGTTAATTATATTGCAACCCAACTCTCTAATCTTGTATACTTTGATGGTTCAAATGTGATAAATAGCATCACCTCACAGACTGGAAGCAGACTCATCAACTGCTCATGCCACTTGTTTTTCCACAACAGCTCAAAAACAGTTTACTGTGATGTTTTTGTAAATGAGGCGTGCACGATACAAACCCAAATGATAACGACTGACTGTCTACTCTAGAACAAATGCTATGGATGCTTTCCCTTTATGATCCCATAATGACACTATTCAATAATAAACGTGTTGAAGACAGGCACAAAAAAAGCTTTTTGAGTCAATACAGCTTTGTGAAAAGCTTGGCATGAAGTGTATTTACCGAGCTTTGTCAAGATGATGAATTATATTTATTAATAATTCCAAGGCAGTAAAATGTAACTTTGTAATCTAAAAACAAACACTATACACTGTCTATAGACTTTGATTTTTAATAATAATAATAATAATAATAATAATAATAATAATAATAATAATAATAATAATAATATCTTTATTTTTATATAACGCCTTTCATAGTGGACCACCATCACAAAGTACATTTTCTCAATGTACTTTAAATATTGACATCCATGAAGGTCACAAAGGAAAAATACTTCTTATAACAAGTAAACAGCAAACAAACTGTTGCTCTTGTAAGCATGTTTTATGTAGCACCATATGGAGTTACAAACATTTGCGAAATAATCAAATAAGGTCCACATGAATATACTTATGACAGTAAGATAATGATTGAAATAAAAAAGCAATCTTTTCAATCGCAATATAAAGCATGTTTTTTTTTAATGTATTTCCAAGCAGTGGGTAATATGTTGTATATGCACACTGTAATCTGAGCTGTAATAGATTGCTGTCCCCACACAGTGTGGGTAAATTAGATGCCCACTCTATAGAGGCCACTGTCCACCTTAAACAAAGGAAGCTGCACAATTTACTCAAAAGATAATACAGCCATGTACCAAGACTCCACTACGCTAAGAGAAACGCCCTCCTTCAAGCTAGTCATCACAAAGTTAATGCAGACAGCATCTTAGAAGATTAAGTAGCGGTCCCCTTTTTAAGGTGTCCCTTTATTCCCCAGAATCACTTATGAAGAGATATTTTCCTAGCTCCCATGATCCCATCTGCCCCATAATGCCATTTCAGAAGCACTTTTATATGCGTTATAAGGCGGAACACAAATAGGACAGCCGCTTCCAGCTATGGCTTTATAAAGGGGTGGCACTGTAATATCTCACACTTTTACTTTTTCATTTTGAGCATTTATGTATTGCTGTTTACTGTTTTTTTTTTTTGCTGTTAACGAATAAGAAGAAAACATGCATTCAGTTGAATCAATTAGTAATTCCGCTCTCATTTAAAACCTTTCCGATTTACAAAGGGTGTCTAAAAATATCTCCTGGGTTTCCTGTGGAGTTTGCCAAACCAAGGACAAAGTAACACCAGTCACTGAAGCACTAGCAGCATCAAGTAGTCATTTGTTTAGCACACAAAGCACATCTACAGCAAACTCCCAAGAAACAAAAAGCTGATGACTAATTTGTTTGAAGAGATGCAAAACTTGTTTACAAACTAATACTAGGTAAGCCTACTGTTCCCTGTTCCTAACGCTGCACCCAGTCTGGCAAAAAATTTTTTTAGGAATGTATTTCTGCTCATTGGTCAGAAATGCAACGTTTACTGTTAACAAAATCAGTAAGAATAATTAAACAGTGTTAAGGGCTATTCACAGTAATGTTTATTCGCTGCTTTTTTTTATGCCCGATGTTTCGCTGCTATTTCTGTATTCAGACTTGCGCTCCAAGATCACACAGGCAAGATGGGGGAACGTCTGATTGATTACAGTAAATTAAATTGCTAAACGGTTTTATGTCAATCATATATGTTAGTATATAGTGCATTCCCTGCCCCCCCCCCCCAATAATGTAAAACACTGTCTGTGCTGTCTTACGCTATATCTGCATTAACAGTACCATCCACCTCTTTTACTGTAGGTCTATTGTTTATTTTAAAAAAATCAGGACGCATCAAAATGATTGCGTTTTGTTGTCCTGTCTGTACTTCCAGTTTTGTTTAAACAATGTTTTTGGGGTGAATCCACACTCTTCTCTTTCTCTTCATTTATTTTTTTTTTAAATGTTTGTGATCATTGTAAACTGTCAAATTTACATACAGTTAGGCAACAGCAGTATTACTGTGTACAGGCAATCGATTTTCACGATGTAAAACATGTGCCTCAGTTTAACACATTAACAGGAATTTTCCTTTAGCCAACATATTGTTTCACTTTATATTAAGTTTATTATGTTCTGGACTAGACTATTGTTTGTCAAGATCCCACAAAGTAGAAAGTACAGTATTTCAAAACTTCATTGTGTCATGTGTTTGCTTATCAAGTACAAGGTCAGATACCGCTATAGTTGCATTGTATTTTCTTCAGTACATTGAGTTACTGGTCTTACTACCGTGCAACACAAACTGCATGCAAACAGTACATCATAGAAATGTGAAATCAGTTTATATTAAAAGTTAGTTAACTTGTCTATAGACTTAACATTGTTTACATGCAATAATTTAACAATTACATTACTGTTTATAATAAACTTTTTAAAATGTAATATTAATATATATATATATATTATATGAGATATAATATTATATTATATAGATATATAATATCAAATATAGATATATATAGTTATAAAACTATATCATATTACGTATATATATATATGACAATATATCATGGTATATATATAATCATAAGAGATATTAGTTATGTATTACATAAAACATCATATACTGTTTGTTCATATACTGTACATCATATACTGTTCATCATATACATCATGAAATGTAGATATTGTCGAGCATACTGCACATAGGGCTGATCACACACAAGAATGCATGTCAGTTTGTATAATGTCAAGTACAGATGCATTGCTTGGGATGCCGCAGTCATGTGTCTTTTAATTGATATATTAATATGTGCTGCAAATTGGAAAATATGTTTTAACCATACTGGTATTGTAGTAAAGGTGTAGTGTCTTATCCAGGTTTTTTTTATTTTTTTTATTTGCTTCAACATATTTAAGAAGTTTATTTATAAGCCCATTGGAAAATATCAGCTCTATAGTAGTTTCCTGTCAAATGTAGTTCTGTTTTGGTTCCTGTGTTGTAAAAGAGTTTGAAGGTGTCACTAGTAACAGCATATGACATCAAGAGAATACTTGAATTGCAATCTTGTGTCCCAATAGCTAAAACTCATTTGGGTCGAAAGTGGCATGGAAGGTTTAACTATGGAAGACTTTAGTAAACAGATACCATGGCGTTCCACTTTAGTATAATGCAAATTAAATATGGTGCAGAATAAGGAATAACACAAACAGTACAGTGCTTTTCACTAAACATTCACAGCATATACCTAGTCACATCAGCCAACAGAGATTTATTAATTGGAAAACATACAAAAGATGGAGACATCAGTTCATTCTCTGTCTTTGCAGTCATTAATATTCTGTAATCAAGGTAATTTAATTGGAATAGTTACAATTACCACATAGTTTTTAATCCTAATGATTTGCACTATTCCCACAATGGTTCACTTGCAATACCCATAGCCTGCACTGTACTGGATATAACTACAACAGGTCTACAGCTAATGAAACAAGTGTGGGGAGTAAACAAATTTACAAGTATTGGCAAATGCTTAACAAAAGCACTATATTCAGATTTTTTAAATAATAAAGCTCATACTATAACACTGTAGTTTAACCATATGTTATGTTTGCTCAACCCTATATGAAAAGTCTGACATCTTTGACAACAAGAAAAATGACATCTTTGACTGAAACACATTGCACTCAAAGTCGTGTGTCTCCATTTTCAGTGTATTCTGATAGCACATGCAGGGCAGTCTCTTCACTCTTAGACTGCAGGTTATTGTCACTCCTTTTGGAGGCTTTCCTTGTAACTCTGGATAATCTTCTTCGAAACGTATCCCCGGCCAGAAAGTATAAAATTGGATCCACGCAGCTATTCAGGCTGGCAAGACCCCTAGTCACTTGGTAGGTGGCATAAACCTTATTGTTAAAGTAACACATCTCCGGGCTTTGGAAGTACAGCCTGGCTCTCAGGTTTAAATTCTTCATCACATGGAAAGGGAGATAGGAGACAGCAAAAACCGCTAAAACAATAATTACAAGGTGAATAGACTTTCTCCTGAGAGGTGCGTTGTCCATATTGTTGCAAATCAGAGCTTTTACTATTAATCCATAACAGCCTAGAATAATTAAAAACGGAATGCAGAACCCGAACACTGTTGTGCACATGCTGTAAATGAAGTAGCTGCTCAAGTATTCTGATGACGTGGTGTCATAGCACGTCATCATTCCATTTTTCTTGATGCCAGTTCGGGAGAAGAACAATATGGGCGAGATCCCAGCCACTACAATGAACCACACAAGTGCACTGGTGTAAACAGCGTTCTTTTTCTTCAGCCTCCCCAAAGATTTTAAAGGATGCACCACCCCTGTGTATCTGTGGACGCTGATGCAAGTGAGAAACAGGATGCTCCCGTAGAGATTAACGTGAAAAAGAAACCTCTGAAGCTTGCACATCACCTCTCCGAACACCCAGTCAGTTTTGTTGAAATAGTAAAATATCAAGACGGGAAGAGAGAGCACGTAGAAGAAATCAGCTAACGCCAGGTTGAACATGTACACGGAGATGCTGCTCCACGGTTTCATGTGAAAGACAAACATCCATATGGCCACGCTGTTCCCTATGAATCCAGTGATGAAGACTAAAATGTACACCGTTGGCAGGTAATAAAACTGGAAGCCCGTCTTCGTTAATGAACATCCTATAGTGGAATTATCAACTCCCGGGACAGTAGCAGTGGTATTCAAAACTGTATAATTCAATTGAGTTGTCATATTTTCATTAAAGCACCCCTTCAATTTGAACTGTTAAACTTTATAACCGCGTTCCTGGAAACTCCCCCATCTGAAATATTAATAAAGGTAAGTTAGATAAGGTGTAGTAAATATTCCACGAACACTCACACGCATACCCATACACGCGCGGGCGGGCGCGCGCACAAGCACATACAATGTATTTCCAACAGGTATAGGCTACAATTTAGCTTGATTTTAACTAAACTAAAATGCCTGCACGAGTATGGTTAGCCCACTGTACCTGTCTGTACTGGCACTGTAGTTAAAATACGTTTGCGTACCAATTTGTTTTTGCAGTATTTCCATAATGCCCATTGTAACTTATCAGAACAAGCAGACTACTTATGTCAATGCCCCTTTAATTAAAAAAAAAAAAAAGATCGTTAAGTTTTATTACACAAACACAACCTGCATGAATTTACTAAAGACCCGCATTAATTAGTTTTGCAAGAGTGATCCAAAAGTTTCATACCGTACCATAGTTTATAAGCTTTGAGCATTCGTTCTGAACTGTTAAAAAAATGTGAAAAAAAAAAACAAATATATGAAGCGTCTCATTTTCTTACATGTTCTTCCTTCCAAAGTCCGATCTTTGGAGCTCTCATGCTATGCCTTGTGAGAGGCTAAGTCAACTGCACCAAGCTCTTGAAAGTGGTAAGAGTCGCAACGAGCAGCCTGCTTCTGTCAGCAGCAGCGTCACTTGCGCAACAGGCGTGGCTTTAACGCCAGCCATTCGAAAGAACCAACTTCCAACTGGAATGGGAGATTGTCTAGCTGGTAAAGCAACAACAGTACAAGAATGTACATGCTACAGTATTTTATCAAAGCACATAACACGCCTCATCTGTAATTTGATATTTGGCTGCAATCCAGGATTTTGAAAGTGTGTGTTTTATTACGTAATATGTTGTATGGCGAGTCAGAGAATGGTGAATTAAAAAAAAAAAAAAGGCAAATAACAGGTTTTAATTCACGTATTCTGCAAAACATGCATTTTTTAGTTACTGATTATAGTTTATTTTTCTATTTAAAGAACAATTTTCAATATAGCTGTTATTAACTGTAAAGTGCTATCAGTACAGGTGGGCTCTAATAAAAAAAAAAAAAAGTGATCCTTTTAAATGCTATTTTTTGCTAACTGAGCTGTAATAGAAGTTGAAGATTTAGCCTATAACCTATGCTTACGACTTTATTTATTTATTTATTTATTTATTTATTTATTATTGTTGTTGTTGTTGTTGTTGTTAGCAATTAAAGCCATTAGTGTGAAATACATGTCACCTTGAGTAAATTAAAGTCCTGCAAGTGGCAGAAATTGCTTGTAGGCAGATAGCTACAATTCTATGTGTAATACAGAGTAACATCAAGAATATGTTTAACTATTATACACCAGCCTGGGAGAAACAAGTGGCACTGATGACTTCAATGGTTGCATCACATCGACCAATTTTTCTCAGAGAATGTTAAAGGAATGAGGCCATGCATGTCACCTCGTTATATCTCACCCTTATAGTTAAACATGTTTCTCTTCTAATGGAACTCTTTTGTTTCTCTTTAAAAAAAAAAAAAAAAAAAAAAAAACTATTGACATATCTGGATTTATTAAGGGTGGAATAACTTTCTTTTTACTGTTTTTATTTTGCAATGCCATCCTGGATGTCCACAATGCTAGCCCATATTGCAATATCCCAATGCTCTCCTGTTAAGTGGTTTGCACACATGTAGTGCAGAAAAAAAAAAATAGTAAGTTAGAATTTTTTTCTCATTATTTGACAGAATCTACTCTTAAAATACTTGAAAACGCTTTATTTTAATATGTATTTATTCTGCAGTGACTAGATTGACTAATTACAAAATTACAGATTACAATACACTGTCTACTGCAGTACATTGACATGTCAGAGATACAGATACAGGCTATGTGAGTTTTTACAATGGAATACTTAGGTTCATCACTTGGGTTGGCAGTGTTCTGCAGTTGTTATGACAGCTCCTCTCCTGTATGTTTAAGACTAGCATGTTTCTGACTCATCTTCAAATTATGAGCGCCTTTTGCTATTATGATTATTGGCTATCACTTTATCTGTTGGTATAATATATATTTTTTTAATGCCCTGTAGGTAAACATTATTCTTGGAAAATATGTTGTGTTTCTGAAAAGAGAATCCACCCGCTAATCACGTTCATAATCAAACTATTCCTTTCAATAGCCTTATCGCCTACGCCTCCTTGTCGTGTCTTTGTTTGGTCCTCCTCCTCCCCTGTCTCCACTTCACCTTGTCCAGGGGGAAGGTGGCCCAGAGTGCCTCTTGTCCTGCCTGCTGGCATTAGTTATCATTAGTCAATATACATTAAATCATAGTACAGGGGTGGCTGTCGAGTTCCAGTGGACAAGACCATGGGCCAAATTATATGGATTTTCATTATGGGCATGGTCCTTTGTTAAATGCAATATAGAATTGTTCATTTTAAATCTTTTGTGGATGTCTCCTTTCTGAAATACAATGTTTTTCTGTTTTTTTTTTTTTTTATCTTACTGAATTTGATGTAAATGACACCTCGGAGTATAGTGATGTAGACCTGCTGTAACATTTTGAGTTGTCATACGCAAGAAAATATTTTTTGTAAATGTTCCCTTTTCTAAATTATAAATCCAATGAGTACTTTAAAATTGTTGTATTGGTTCTCAGTGAGAGACAACAGCAGATTGTAAATTAAAAATCCTATTCATAGAATGTTCTGATTTTACAAGATATAATGTAGAAACAGTTGCATTAAAATAAGTTACTACAAACATTTCCTTTTAAGCAAAGTGTGAGACACTATCATGCAGCGGTTACATCAATATTCAGACCGTCAAAAATGTCTTTAGTTTAAAAATAAAAAAGAAGGATTTATCATGTAATTGCACTGATAGCTTCAATTACCTGCTTAATCTGGAAGTCTTTTGTGTTATAATTGTTGTTGACCTTTGAAATGTTTGAATAGCATTGACCTTTGAGGAAAGGTCATACACATGCATTCACTTTGTCTAATTCAAAAGTATGATCACAACAACTTGAATAAAGCTTGTTGTTTTTCACAGAACAGTTCATTTAATACAACAGGTTTTGAAAACTTTGTTGGTTCCCTGTTGTTTTTTCTATGCAACCAGTGCATTGGAAATGAAAAAATACCAACAGTGTGAGAGGTCATCACTCCTATTTCCCTAGCCTGTCAGATACGAGAAGTGGCTGAGTGGAAAGATGGCTCCTAACTGAAATGAAAGGAAAAAGCAAGACGTCATAAATCATCCAAGTTCAATTCATGGTACCAATTAAACTCCCTTTCCTTGAGTACACATATGATCAGAGCAGTGTTGTTTTCTAGCAACCCAACACCATGTTGAGAGACTGCAATTAAAATCTCAATTTCAAGCACAACCTCACATTTTCAGACAGAGATAGAAAGCCTACCATTCGAAAGTGTTTTTTAAGTCACTGCAGTTGTTCCCATCTTCCGTCATCTGTTGGCAGGGGAAGATAAAAACCTAATTCAAGGGTAGAAATACACCACAAGCAAATAACAAAATAATCATGCGTCACATCTGGGAGTTTGATGGTTTCTCTTTGCTTCAGGCAATGTGCCAACAGCAACCTCCCAGTGGTTTAATTGCAATGTATTTCTGATTTATATGTCACAAGTAAGTATACTTAGTTGAGGTTGTGCACATTATGTTTTGTTTTGCTTTTGTATTTATTATATTAGTATTTTTTTTTTTAAACTTGTCATGTTTCACATTTTATTTTGTTTATTACCCAAAGGGAGGCACATTGTTGCTTATTTTGTATTGCTGTGTTTCAGTAGTTTATTGTTAAGTGTGCGTTATTATTTGTAATGCGTCCAGGTGTTTTCCATTTGCACCAATCAACTATCATTGACAGTCCATTATTAAAAGGGAATTACAAGTACAGGAACCATTGTGTGTTTCCAGGAGGAATTGAATAGAGGATACAAAAAGTTGGGCGGTTGGTCAGGAGTTGAGTCACAATCCTTTTACAGGCATGCAACAACATCAAAGATGGATGAATGAAAATCAAAAACAGAATGAACTAACGTAGGGCAAAACGCATTCAATCTGTTTCTTGCAAGGGCTGCTGGGTGATAGCCCCTATGAATTGTATTCCAGTCTTTGGAACTCCAGTTTAAACACTGATGTAATCTGGTGTTTGTAGCATTCTGATACAGCGCAATAATGATTTTGTTGGCTTGATCTAAGAAATATAACCATTTATAGTGCAATATGCAGAAGCAAGAATGGCTGCCGATATGAGTAGCTCAAGAATGCGATCCAATTCATTTTGCAATCTTCCAGTAATACTGTTTACTGCAAAGCAGCTACTTAACCCTTATACATTGTGTATGACCTTCCTCTGATGAAATGCTACTGAACAGTCAGTTATCATCAATGATTGCCCTTTAGAGTATCTTCCTGAAAGTTCATTTCATTATGCACCACTTCAGTGTTACAAGCAAACGGGAATGGTTAACCCTTATTTTAAATAAAAGTCTTCATATGTACATGTCAATAACACTAATGCAGTGAAATGAATATTAAATTATGATACATTTCCAAAGCGAATTAGAAACCTAATTCTTTCATAATAAACTTTTCAAATGTAGAGCAGGCATTTTAGAGCACATGCTGTCAAAAATGGTGACAGCACTTTATATAAATGGACCTCTTCAGCATCTTTAACTGCAATACAAACGCAGATTTTTTTTTGTGACAAGAACTTCTTTTTGCTTTCTCATAAGGTTGAAGAAGTGCAGCAAATCAATATTGCTTCTTCCAGTACAGCCATGGCTTTCAATAACACCAGCATGTTTTATTGCACAAGCAGATGAGGCTACTGCATTTTTATCTTAGAGAAAGTAAATTTGCTTCATATTGCAATGCTAGGGCTGGTAGGGTAAAATTGAAGTGTTTTGTCTCCAAGCCTCTGTTTAAATTATGCAGAATGTCTGTACATTGAACTATGCGCTCATAATACAATAAACACTATCTGTGCACTGTGAGTCAATAATGTAATACTGTCTGAACCTCCCTGTATTACACAGACTGAAGTTTTTTAAGATGAGCATCTGATGTAAATCTAAGTAGCCTTTCCCTATTGATTTCTTGTTTGTACTTTGGAATGTATTCCATTTTGGCACCTTCTTTGTCTTGCTGTTAGCTCTGCAGTCTGATCTACAGTAAGATTACTGTTAAAGTAACAGCACACATATTACAGTATTTAGAGCCCATTAAGCCGCCTGTGTATAGATTCTGTCCCATCTTGATAATACAATGCTCACCTGAGATCATGTTGATAGCTCAAATGTCCAGGTTTTTGTCTTTTAAACTCCATTACATTCAAAGGCTTATTGCAGCACATAATATATGCCCTGTGCATACTCAGACTGTAAACACCTGACAAGCTTAATTCACATAGGATTATAGTGATTTTATTAGTTTTATTGTGGTAATTAAGACTTGGTAGTGATACATTTGTTTTTTTTGCATTCTACCATTTAGTCTTGCAATTATTCATTTGCCAGAACTGTGCCTGAAGCAAAGACATTCAATCTCTTTATTGCAAATTAAACTTTACTCAACTGTCCATTGAAGTCAGTCTGCTGTAAAGCTTGTCAGATAGCTTATTTGCATTAAAACTCTCTCAACACCTAGTAATGTAACATGACTCTTGCTTTGCTTTTTAACAATGCAGCTGCATTTCCCTTGAGCACAATAGAATGGCTGCTTGATTTCTGACTTTCTGTTGACTAATCTCCATTCTCGAGGCAGGAGCAATGCCTGTATTTAGGTCTGCAGATACATTTTTGATAATGACCTGTGTTTCCCCCTCTTAGCTGCCCTCAGTCCGTGGCCCCATAGAAAGAGAACACCATTGCAGTGGTGGCAGAGAGAAACACATTCACGGAGAGTTTCCACATTGCTGTGGATCTGCAGAGAATGCTGTGTTGGTCTCCTCCATCACATGAGTTTAGGGAGGTAAATTGATTAGGACTAGGTCAGATGCCCCATGAGTACAAGTGTGGAGTTTCTAGGCTGGGACCTTACCTTCAGGGCTAAATAGCTTTGTAACATCCACTGCTTAGGTTTGGTATGTAAAAGATGCCATTGACTTGTCAAAATTAATGGAGGTTGCCTGTTGACCTTCAGTCCTCAGATAAGTGTCACTTAAGCGTTTTAAATTGTGTACAAAAAATGGGGGGGAGGGGGGGGTGTATGTATTAAAGAAATTGTAAAAAATAATAATAATTACGCTCAACCTTGTCATAATATATAAGAATCTGATTCCCCTAAAAAAGATTTAAATCCTTTTGCCATTCATAAACAGACAAGGTGACATTTCATGCAGAAATATTATTTAATTAAACTATTAACCCATTATTATACAATTCATACAATTCTGATTTTAAATGTCTATTGTACACATTTGCATTCAGGAAAAGGGAATATAAAAATCAAATGGTCTATTGAATTTTCAAATTATATGATTGCATTCCCCATAAAACAATAAGCTACCAGGAAGAGCAATTAAAAAAAAAAAAAAAAAAAAAAAAAAAGCAAAGCAAGTTTGTACATTGTACTTGTGTACCGAATAAGAGCTATGGCTCTTGCTCTCTTTCTGGCTTCACAGACCAGCACAATCTCCAGATCTCAATCTCAATGAGTTGGCCATAATTCTGCCTACAGAACAGCTACGGTCAAAAGTTTTTTTTACATTATTTAGTTTTTTAGGATTGAGACATAATTAATTAAATATGAACATAATTTAGATCTTTTATTTAACTTCATATAATCAAAGAAACTCGCAAAAGTCTACTGGAAGCTATAATAGTAGTACAGTATTTCATGTCAGGTGTCACACTTTTCAATTATTGTCAGTTTTTGTTAACGATATAGGCTGCATGTAATTCAATATGTTAACGTAACAATTCAGCAGGTTTCATTCAACTTGAAACAAAATTAGTTAATTGTATAGGGTGATGCAAAACCTTTGGCCGTAGCTGTTTCTAGCAGTCAGCAGGTCATTAGATCTCTACGCTGGCTATGCATTTTTAATGACATTGTTATTTCAGTGCACACAGAGCTGACAAAACAAGTGCAATTTAATTGTATGTAGATGGAAATTGTAAAGCATGTGTTTTTTGTTGCACTGGCTACAGCATGGATTCAGCGTGGTAGTTTAACACAGTATTACTCAATTTCTGTTTGTTTTTAATCTATAAGAGTTCCATTGTTTCACTGGGATTTGAATGCAAATTGAACATTAAAGTTAACTTCTTTTTTCTGTTATTAAAAGAGAAGCATTAGACCTGGCTGGTTACCCTCAACGTAGCTGCAAGATAATGATGCTCGATATAAAATGTCCCAGGACCATTGTAGTTTTAGATTTTGCATTGCCACAATCTATTGGTGTGTTTTGAACAGGACTTTCCTTGTAAGTGTCTGCCTCCTGTCACACTGAAACAAGCAGAGGCTGATGATGGAATGCTGTCTTTAATTTTTTTCAGCTGATGAGGACTGGTGGTGACAGAGAATAGATTTACCATATGTAACAAAAGTAACACCACTTTGTAGGACAATCGGTGCTGTTTTATAGAAGTTCTGCATCTCTAACTTAGTTGTGCTGTATCTGATGGACAGTTTACTGCACTGTCTGCTTCATTAGCTATAGCGAATGTTTAGTAGCAACAGATATCCTCCCCCATATAATACATAGAGTAAACATTTTGATTGCACCATCAACCCATCAATTGTTATTTTTAGTGTAAAAATTGTCTTTAAATATAAATCCAAAATCTGAGTCTGAGTTTTATGCCAGGTTTACTGTAGCATGGCAAAGAATTGCAGTCATGTTGCATATTGGCTAAAAGCTTCTAGCTTGAGATCAGCTTCAGAAGACATCAGGGTACATAAATGGCTTAGAAATCACAGAGATGTGCTGGAGACATGCAATGGAAAATGTGTTAAATATAAAATAGTTTGTGGAAATAAAGCTGCAGTGGACTAAGGTGCTTGGAAATCCAAACCCCATTGTGCAGTAGATTGCATTGACCAGATGATGGAGAGCAGGTAAAACACTTTGTTGGAAGGACATCTCTGGTGATCAGCCCAAGCACACTGCATTCTGTCTACAGTATTTAATCTTCATATAACTAAATGTGGATGTCCTGCTGCTGTTGTACAAAGAGTACAGTTGATGTAGTAGAAGCATTAAAAGTAGTTCTGAAGGATAAAACCATCAGATTTCAATGAAAACATTAAGGCTACCCCAGGGGAAGTCCTGTTTCCTTTTTAAAAGCTTAATGTTAATGCAAAAGAGGCTTTTGAGGTAAGAGAAACTGGTTTCAACTGTATGTGTTACTGTTCAAAACATAAACTAAACATGCATCTATAGCCAGGAAACGTCAGTAGACTACTTTTTTCTTAATAATTAGGATTTCACAATGTATCCGAGTATCTTTCGTTTACTTGGCTAGTAAACATTGTAAACGACAGCACCTAAGGAAGGTACAAGTTTGTTTTCTGCTAGTTTACTTATACAAAATTCTCCAGTACTCAATCAGAGTGTCAATGTTCTTTGCTTGTGTCTGTGTCAAACTGGCTGGCTCCCCCTGAAGTGTAATATGAAAGAAATAATGAAATGTTGGTCTTTGGTGTTGGCATTTACTGTAACCTGTTTAAAAGGTTTCAGCAAGGACCAAAGCAAGGGGTTGACATCTTCTTACCTTGTAAATGCTGGCTACATTCATCATATTTTATAACCTCTTGACAGCCCAAGAGGATCCATTACACTGTTTACCCCTGATTCGAAATATTGTCAATTCAATTCTTTCTTCAGTTATGTGAAATGTATAACATTCTGAAAGGGAAAAAGCCTCTCAACATTTGTGAATTGTTTTACTTGAAGTTCAAGCCGGTAATTCTCTCTCCAGAGGATGATTAAATTAGATAGAATTTGGAATTGACTTGTTTTCTACTGCTCTACTGCAAAGCTGTTTTAAAGATAAAAACTGTCTGTCATTCACTCCATTTGTTTCTTTACACAACAAGTGGCACTTAAAGGCAATGTCAAATTCAAATAGGATGTTTAGGTTCCTGTGCACATGAAAAAGATCTTTGCTTAGTGTTCTTTGGTGTTTTTATATATTGATGATCTGTGTACTACAGATATTGAACCATCCACTAAGTAGCATCTACCATTCTCTGTTTGTATACTTTTGAGCATAGTGATGGAAGACTGTTGACAACATAAATTTCCACTTCGTAAACATAGCTCTGCCCGGACTATAACTTAGTGATCTTATCACCTTATTTTCTGGCCTATCAACGGTCAATCTGACTACTGTCTCCAAGACTCCTCGTTTCTGATTTTTATTACCGGTACATTAGATTAGTTGTTATTTACTTTATGCTACTATTGGACTCAGCTTTCGCCAAGATCATTTTGGTATTTAGGAGCACTGTTTTATATAGCTAGTTTTTCATGTACAATAGATCTTTTATTAATGTTTATTCAATTGTTTGAACATGTCCAGTGGTGGTCCAGTGGTTAAAGAAAAGGGTTTGATACCAGGAGGTTTTCAGTTCATATCCTAGCTCAGCCATTGACTCACTGTGTGTGTGACCCTGAGCAAGTCACTTAACCTCTTTGTACTCCATTCTTCAGATGAGACATAAAACCGAGGTCCTATTGTAAATGACTCTGCAGTAGCAGTTGTTGATGCATAGTTGCCGCCCTATCGTCTTAGATAAAACCATCTGTTAAATGATTAATTTTTAATAATATCCTCAATCCGATGCATATTTTATTGCAGTCCTCCAGAGCCTACACCTTGAGTCAACACATCATCCAATAACTTTGAACACATTTACAGCCCTTCACTTGGTTGTAGCAAAAGCAAATTCAACTCATTGTAATGGGGTCAACCAACCCATAAGAGGTTCAAATTAAGATTAGGTTACCAACACCAGCACTAATTTAGGTTGAAGGGCAAGAACGCTCCCAAGTTTTCACAGAATGATCTAATCCAGTAACTTTACTGAGCATTGGCTCAGTCAGTCTAAACTATTGTAAGCCACCACATCCTGGGAGTTGTACAGTCTCACAGATGTGAAGAGAAGTTCTGTTTAAAGAGTTGCATTATCTCATTTATTGTTGCAAGACTCTGCTTTATGTTTCTAGTTCATTGTCACAGATTAGTCACACTATTATGTTGATTGTGTTTCATAAATCATGCTTCCTGTGAAACTATTTGCAGTCACCCATTTGAGGAAAGAGAGGAGACTGTGAATAAAACACAGACAGCTGAATAAAAGTACATGATGCATGAAAGCATGTTATTAACTCTATGTTTTTTCTTTTTTTGTTTTGTTATGAAGGACTCTTTTGTGTTCCAGCTTAAAAGAGTGAATGATGGGACAGAGGCAATGCAATCTGCATATTCTAGAATGACAGATGCATGTTTAACAACACAGGGAATGCAGAGTAGACTTTAAGCCTGGGATCTTAATGTCAGATTCACTTCTGTGGTAAAACAAGGAATCTTTACAGCTGGTAATACTGGGTATTGAGGGAGAGGAAGGGGTGGGGATGATCCTGTACAGCAGGGCAGTGTTTTTGGAATATAATGTTGATACATGTATCATAAGAGCACAGACACAGGCCACCTGTTTAGTTTGCGGCATCAGTACTTCATTTGCACTGCCATACTACACGTTAATTGTATAAGGAGAGGCCAAGGTTACCGTGTAATGTGGACTTCTTATGTGTCCAATGATCTGTCTTCCCCTGTGTTATATCTTACTCTGCAGGTGTTCACGTGCACAACACACACCCAAATTGTTACAGTGTTAGCTAACAATTGTAAGGCCGAATGTTATAGAATATAAGAGGGAAGGCACACGTGCTCTTCAGGGTTCTTGGGGTTCTGTGTATATCTGCCTTAATAACCGACTTTGATTTTGTACGGTTCTCTTTGTCTGGGCTCTCTTATTCCCGGACCAACAAAACTTAACAAATTGTCGACGAGGATGGGATGTTGCTAAAAAGGATTCAGCACGGTTAAAAAAAAATAAGAAAAGAGCAGAAGGATGTCTGCTGTTGGAAGAGCCGAGGATTTCCAGTTCGACGAAAATGAAGAAAGTTTCGATGTGTACCTAGATAAGCTTGAGCAGTACTTCCGTGCTAATGAAATCGCAGATGAAGGTAAAAAGAAGGCAGTTTTTCTAACAGTGGTGGGCCCAAAGACACATGACATGCTCACCAACCTTCTCTTTCCAGACAAACCTAGCGAAAAGGGGTTTGATGCGCTAAAGACTGTACTGATGCGGTTTTATATGCAAAGAAGAACTTTATCACCGAGCGATACCGTTTTCATACACAGAACCATATGGAAGGAGAAACTGTAACTGAGTTTCTGGCGCAGTTAAAGAAACTATCGGTAAATTGCCATTATGGGACCTTTCTGGAGGAAGCTCTACGGACCGGCTGGTTTGTGGACTCCAAAGTGTTGAACTAAGAGAGGTTGCTGATTACTATTTCTACGAGGGACCTAACGCTGGCTGCTGCTGCGGAGATAGCCTCGGTGTACGAAAGCACGAAGAAAAGTGCAAAGCAATTTTCTCAAAGGCCAAGTTTGTCTACCAATGCTATCAAGGGAAAGACTGCAGAGGAGCCCTTGTTTTCATTGTTCAGGAACAAGCCATGCTCCAGATTCCTGCTAGTTCAAGAATTTACAGTGTCGGTGTTGCGGAAAAAGGGGACATGAACAGCGGGCTTGCGGTTCGACTGCACTGAAGAAGAAAGCAGAGATTGCTGGAGAACATCACAAGACACGGGCTACTGGCAGGGCTCGCTACTTCACAAATCAGCCAGTGAACACCCCAGAGTCCTCAGCATTATACATGGATTCCAAGAACAGTAACCGTGAATCTGACTGCGATGTTGAATTGCACACTGTAAATTCTATCACTGTTTTTGAAAAACCGTACTATGTAAATGTAAATGTTAATGATGTAGTCGTGAGAATGGAAATAGGAGCTGGAGTAACGCTGATTTTGGAAAAAGTGTACAAACAAAAGTTTCCTGAGGTTAAGCTCCATCTGACTGATTGTGTGTTAGAGACATATACAAATGAAACACTGGATGTGTTGCGTAAACTCAATGTAAGTGTAACGTACTGAGAAGACATCTTTGATTTGGCTCTTGTAGTTACTAAGGGAAATGGCCCTGCATTGCTGGGCAGAGATTGGTTCAGCAAGCTGAAACTAGACTGGAGAAAGATACTTTGAGTTATTGATGCAGTAGGGGCTCTGTGTAATAAGTACCAGTCTGTTTTCAGCCCTGAAATTGGTTGTGTGATCGGAGTTAAGGCTTGTCTGATGATGGCTAAAGATGCCATACCAAAATCCTGTAAAGCAAGACTGGTACCTTATGCTTTGAAACCAGCTGTAAAAAAAGCCAGTTAAAAGAGCTGGAAAAACAGCATATAATTTCAAAGATTGACTTTAGTGAATGGGCTGCTCCTTTAGTATGTGTGCCAAAACAGGACGGTAGTGTACGCATTTGCGGGGATTACAAGATTGCCATAAATCCGTGGTTAGAGGTGGACCATTACCCAATTCTGAGAAACCCGAAGCGTACATGCGCCTTTCCTCTTATATTTCCTCTTATACTCTATAACACGCGGCCTTACATGTGTTAGCTAACACTGTAACAATTTGGGTGCATTCTGTGCATGTGAACATGTTCTGTACCTGCAGAGTAATATATAACACCCTGCCTCCATCTTTACAGCAATACAAATGCTTCTGCCTCATAGCATCCACATTCGGCTACAAAATGGTCAAAAGAGTATGTCAGGAGGCAATTGCGGCCTACTGTATAAGAAGTGTGACTTAAATTGCAATTTTAAGCCAAACGTGTTTCCCATCACTTCATAAAAAATCAATGCAATTGTAGATTGTAAATGTGAATTCAATGTGTGAATATATAAAAAAAAAGGATCTTATCCAAGTTGAAAGGATTTCATTTCATTTTTAACATAAATACCAGTATGCTGCATAGATTACATCTCATAACCATTAGAACTCCATAATTGCCACTCTGCTGGGACTGGGACTATAATATTCTACTTTCAAAGTGTAGCTTACAGTAAAAGACGTGCATTTTTTAATGTGTTAAAATGAAGGGAAACCTGGGGGGCAAATTAACTTTAGCTTTGTTCTTTCTGTCAAAGAAAACCACAAAAGGAGATTGCCCATAAATACTGGAAATTACTTTGCAATTGTACCATGGTAACGTTTACAAGGAATGCGCCTTTAAAAGATGGGTATAGAGCAAATCCTGGTCTGTTAGGGATCCCAGAGGACTGACATTGAGAATTGCTGAGGTATATATTTTTGTAATTTGTCAAATCTTGTCTTCACAGTACTGTTTATAAACTGCACTGCACTTGAGGGCATGCATTAATAGTTATGTTTCCATCAACAGTGTGAAATTGCCAAATTTTTCACAACAATATATGCAAATTTTATTGTGCAAAAACAGGTTTCCATCAAACTGGATTCTAGAGAACAACCAGCTGTACGTAATGAAGTCAAGAGTTTAAAACAAAAATGGTATTGCATACATTTTTTTGATGTGAACAAAAAAAAAAAGTTTGATGCATTTCCATCCATTTTTTTCTATTCTTTCACTAGCTTAGGCGCACAAAAAGGCAAGGTAGGTCAGCCTTGTTGGAACATTACCTACGGAGGCATGTAGCTGGCCATGAAATATTGACCACATCGAACAACTGACTTTTCCTGTGAAATCCTTGAGAACATAATAGTTTCTTAATTAATATTAATATATATATATATATATATATATATATATATATATATATATATATATATATATATATATATATATATATATATATATATATATATATGTGTGTGTGTGTGTGAATCACTGATTGTAGACATAGGAGGCTGTGTGGTTCAGTTGTTAAAGAAACAGGTTTGTTTAACAGGAGGTCCCTGGATCAATCGTAGCTCAGCCACTGACTCAGTGTGTGACCCTGAGCAAGTCACTTAACCTCCTGGTGCTCTGTCTTTTGGGTGAGACGTTTTTGCAAGTGACTCTGCAGCTGATGATCACTGTTTTCTGACTTACTGAAATTCAGACTAATTTATATGTATGACGAGCAAAATATAAACAGTCAGTAAACCAGACAGAGACGGAGAACATCTTTGCTAACTATATGGTAAGAACTTCAAAAACATTTTCTGTTATTTATTGATGTTATTTATTAATTTACTTATGCTGTATCAACTATATTTAAACAAAATATAAAACGTTGTATTTACTATCCAGCCTTGCCTCACTTATTTTCTTGACTGATTCATATGTTAAATATGTACTGCAGACTCAGCCATAGTGGAAAATGAAATGCTTCTCGGAAAGACTATGGTTACCTGCAGGTTTCGGGCATTATAACCCCCTGTTGGTAACAATAGTCTTCCCTCTGGTCAATAATTTTCTAATGTAGCCCTCCTCGCCAGTCCATAATTACTATGCATATATATATATATATATATATATATATATATATATATATATATATATATATATATATATATATATATATATATATATATATATATATAACCTCAAACTAAAAGAAGATATTTCAGGCCCTAGCGACTGGGATGGCTTACTTGGTAAAAGTACTGCCATGTGACTTGCAGGGTGTCATACAACCAGAGATCGCAAGTTAAAATCCTGGTTATGAGAGGCAGCTGGTCTCCACAGGGGGCGCCACATTGGCTTTGGTGCTCTGGGGATTGGGGAGGTGGGATCCGGCTTAGACTGTTTCTCCTTGGCTCTGCGGCGACGAGGTGGCGAGTCAGCTTGGGGGGGTGGAGATTTGCTCGGCTGGTCTTTGTCCTCTAGAGGCCGGTAGCCTGTGGACATCCGCTCTCAAGTTCTTGGCCGTAAAAAGATGGCAATTAGCTTGAGAACGCCCACTGAGCCTCGGATCCCTGAGCTGTGTCAGGAATTGCCACGGTGAAGGACAAAAATAATAATACTTGAGCTTTCCAAATTGGGAGAATTTTTGTGAAAAAAACAAAAACAAAAAAACAAACAAACAGTGAATGGCAGCAAGGATTAAAATGGAGAAAGGTCTATCTTTTGCAACCTAGGCAGCAACTGTTACTATAAACATTGTACCTGAAAACATAAAGCACGGTACATTACTGGTAGTTTGATAGAATATCAGTTGACTTATTGCTTGCTTTTTTAGGGTTTTTACGAAAATGCATTTTTCACGTATGAATCTGTCATCAAGTGGAACTTCTCTGGTGTTAAACTCCGTGTTTAAGTAACTAGACCTCTTTATACAGTAAAATCTACACTTCACTAAAGAAAGCGCGACACTTGTTATCCTCAGAGTTTTTTGGAATGAAGTTTTCTATTCACTAGTTGTTGTTGTAATTCTCAAGGTTTTGCTGTGAAGTTCTTCATTCATTCAGTGCCAGTGAGAATTATTTGACCTTTGCCATTACAGTGATGTTTCTCGGGAGGTTTACAATTCTACGCTGGAAATAAATAACTACAAAGGCTTCTTTGGGGTACAAGCCCTATTGTGTGCTTTATAGAAATGCTTGCACTTCTTGACTGTAAAACAAAAGATTAAAAGCTCAAACCGTCCAGCAGCTTTTATTATGTGCGTGTGTGTGGCTGTGACCGATGTGAAATGCCAGGGCTTGCGGTTTCATATTTCAAACAGAACAAAACAGCACAAACATGACTTGCCATAAAAAAAAAAAAAAAAAACAAAACACAAAAACAGCCCATCAATGAATGATCTACTGGGGCTTGGAAGCTCATGGTTAGTGGTTTTTTTTCATTTACTAAAATCTGCTTGGTTGATGAGACAATACAGACATCAAACCACCTATCTTAAGGCGCCTTAGTATCTTATGAAGTGTATTTGGGGTCTGCCACCACCTGTTTAGTGCGAGAGCAATAGCATCCAAAATGTTGTCCATTTGTTCGTAATACACTGTTGTGTCATTTTGAATTCAATTGGCTCTGCTTCCAGATTAAAGTACATCAGGTCAATATCAATTTATGCTTCAGAATAAATGTTGCCTCATTTTTAGGCAACCCCTTGGGTGTAGATTGTCTAGGTTAGGGGACTGTGAAACAGATGTTGAACATGCTGTGTCTTTTGGCTTTGAACTCTTTGCCTTCCTGCGTTTCTGAATCACTACACATGGGTAGTTCTGGTTCTAACTTGTCCTTATTTAGGGAGGTGCAAGATGACTGTGGACTGTTCTATATGTAACTGGTTACTACACCTTTAATTGTGTTTAAAATAGCATGCTGCAGCTTGCATTCACAGTGTTAGTGAAGACCCACTCTGAGAGTATTTAACACAGACATCCCTTATGTTTGCATGCTATTGATTATTTTCCAGTCAAAGCAGGTTTATTAGATACAGCACATGGACCAGCTAAATCCAGCTGCTCAAATATGAAAAGGTATCAAAAATGCATAGTAGGACAGTTAAGCAAACCGCCCACACTACAGTATATTTTTAGACAATGACAGGGAAGTTTCAGAAATACCGATTAGCCATACTTCATAACTATAGTTTTAAAGGTTCAATTGAACAGTCTAAGATATGAGAAGTGAAAGTGGTAAGCAAAATGGCTTTAAGTGTTCTAATGAACGTTAATTTTGTGCAGAAAAGTAAAAAAAAACCTACATAAACCTTTAGAGCAACTACTGTAATTCATTTCCACTTGTTAAAGTAATCCCTATTTTAGAGCAGACTGGGAAGCTTTTATCATGGCAAGGCCACGCCAACCTTGACATCCAGCTCTGCTTAACATTGATATTGCAGAAATAAGGCCAGCTATTTTCGAGGAATGGTTGACATGCATTGTGCAGTAGGCTGCAAGGAAGCAAGATTAACAATAGGTAAAATTAATAAAAGACTGAGTTAATGAATAGCCTGACTATATGTTTGTTGCCAGACAAATTAATGAGATCCATTTAGAAAAAAAAAAAAAAATTAAAATGGTTCCATATCAACCCTTCAGCCACAAATTACATGCCATGCTGGTTTGTTAATTTTGACACAATGCACACACTACAAACAGCTGTATATTTGAATTTTTTTTTTATTTTTTTTTACATCATACGTTAAGGGTCTTTTTTGTTCTTTATAACTGTTAACAGCTATTTTACCAACACGTTCATAATCATTTTTTTTTTAATAAAAAAAACTAATGAAAAAAAAAAGTTAGAAATGAGACCAGGTTAAATATTATTATGAATTGTATTAGTTTATATTATGCTTATTATATATTAACAAACTAATGATATAGACCAAACTTTTTTTTTTTTTTTTTTTTAATCCATAGAATATATTCTATAAAAAAATGGCTTTCGACAAGACAGCTGATAATGACTTCTACCAACTTCACAAAGCCGTTATTATAAATGCCCTTAATGGTTGTGAAGTCATTATCAGAGACCATTTTAAATGCGGAGACGTTGATGTTTTAGGATCAGTTTCCATATAATACTCCTAATCCAATACCTGGAGAGGAAATGATGGTTGTATTATTTCACCAAGTGGATTATTTTCAGATGTGGCCATTCTAATGCAAGCTTGAAGAGTGTATTTACATGGCAAGGGCCAGATTTAAAATTTTTACAGCTGGATTTTTCTCCTGTAACTGATATAAGAGCATGTCTGACTATTGCATTTAGAAACCTCTTGATTGGACATCATCATAAATGTGTAAATGCATGGTTGCAAATATGTGAGTTCACAATCCCTCAGCCAGTGCTGACACAGTGGTGTTTTTCTCTGCCAGAATATGCAGATGGTACATGTCAAGGGCAGTCTTTTTCTACAGAAACACTGTGTGCCAAGGCAGTATTGTTTAAGGCTATCTTATAAGAAGCAACAATAAGTTGGTTTACATGAAAAGACTATTTAACTGCAAAGTATAATTGAAGATATATATATATAACTCCCTATATATATATATATATATATAATATATATAATATCTATATATATATTATATATTATATATATATATATATATGTGATATAATTAATTCATTTAATTCCAAAACAAAAGAATTATCGTCTTAGTGCTCATAGAAAAATACAAAACAACACCAGAAGGATATGAACCACAATTATTTATGTCTCCATTTTAAGCTATTTGTATTAAGGCAACTACTGTGATGAGGCCACAAAAAGCATATTTTTTTGTTTTGTTTTGTTTTTATTATTTATCTTTTACCGTCTCGCAGAAATTCTGTTAGGATTAGGCTTAGGCATGTCCAAACACATCTTCCGGAAGACTATAATAATGTTGTTTTTTATATCAGAGGAAAATGGTTACATCTTTTAATTGGAATGATGAGTGGATGGATGGATGGATGGAAAGCATTTGGCAACCCCATGGGAAAGGGCTGCTTGCCAGGTGTCATCATCCATTTATCAACAGTCCAAAGCACCTTTGACCATTGTTCCATAGTCCAGTTTCTGTGTTCTTGTGCATATTTTAGCCCTTTAGTCTGTCCCCCTTTCTTAACAAAGGTATTCTTACTGCAACACATCCTTTAAGTCCTGATTTCAAGAGTTCTGTTGTCAATTCAATGCTTGTCTTCTTTCTATTCCTTAAGGATAGTATCTTCAAGTATTGCTCATCCTTGTTAGACAGTCCAGGGTTTGTCAATTACAGATGCTGTTTCTCTGTACTTGTTGATTATGCTTCGGATACCACACCTTGAAAATCAAGTAATGTGAGCAATTTCACTCAGTGTTTTTCCTTCTTTATGCAAGTCACGGTTGTTATAATAGTAGAAAATATTACTGAAGGCTTTGAGTGATTATTGATGCTCATAATGCATCAGAGTAGAACAATGCAACATGTCTAAGACTTTGCAGTAGCATGTTTAATGTTTATCTTGATGGTTTGGTGTATTTTGATAATAAAGTATATTAGGGGTGGGAATTTCAAATAATTTAGTGCTCAAGTAATCAAGACAATATTATTCTACATATAATGTAATATATTCTACCTAAAACTGTTGCCGGCAGTCATTATGACGGTTACATTTTAAACAACATCAGTATTAAAATGAAAGACAACCATCCGATACAACTCAAAAGTTTTATTCAGCACATATCAAAAATCTGCAGAGCCGTATTTAAATGTATATGTATATTTATATACATACAAAACTGTAAAAATGAAAGTAGTTTTTAATTTAAAATGAAAGTAACATACGTTTTCTCTTGAGTGTGTGTCACTCGGTGCAGCACAGAATCCAGGTTGAGCTGCTGCATCCTGCAGCTTTGTAGCTTTCTGATCGAAATGTTTCTGCTGAAGCACTGTGGCTAGCTTCAAGATGAAATCTCTCCTACTGATATTTTACCTGGTGCATTCCTTGTACAAAACAAAGGAATTTATGGTCCAGTAGAAACACAAATACGTCTGTGTTTTTACAGCAAACGCTGTATTTCTATAAAGTACAATGTAAATATAAGATTAAACAATAGTAACATTATACATTTCTAAATAAATAATTTACATACTCAACACCGAGTTGAATGGGGGTCAAGAAGAGCTACATCGATGTAGTCACCCCTGGGCAACGTCTCTGGTGGCAAAAAGCTTATCAAATCAAACTTACCATGCAATGCTTAAGCAAAGCAATGTTGGTCTTGGCTAGTACTTGGATGGGAGACCACCTGGGAATACTGAGTGCTGTAGGCTGCATGTTAAGCTCATATGAATATTCTGAGTTGAATTAACATAATATTTTTGTTGCATACCTTTCTTTATAGTTTAGCTAATTGTTGGAAGGAAGATTGAACTGAATTGAGCTGCTATTTTTATTCATTTAAGAAAGGATGACCAGAATATTCTTATCTAGCACACCAGTTTCTGTATTGCTTCTGTCTCTCTCTTATTTTCCTTCTCCAGGTCTGCAGGCTGTCCCACCCCACGCAAGCTACGCGCTGCACCGGCCTTGTGATGTCCAGACGCCATCTTAGGTGCTCCACTTTGCTCCAAGCTTTGCGTTGCCGTGCTTGTGTGGCTGCACTGCAACTGTCTGCAGGCTACTCTCCACACCATTGCAAGCGACATGTTGTTCCTGGTAGTGTGACTGCAAGCAGCCCAGACACAGACACCCAACCCACTACCTTGGTGCTTTGCTATCGATACTTGGTGCTCGGTACTTTGGTGCCTCAGTGTCTAAACCTCGGTGCCCTTGTTGTTCAAATGCTTCCCGACATCGGTGGCTTCATGCCTCAGTGCTCCATAGCCTTGGTGCCTCGAGAGCTACACGTCTCAAGGCCTTTCGAGCCCTGTGCAGCAACGCCTTTTGTGCCACGCTGCCCCAAAGCCTCGGTACCTTGGTGACTCAACACCTTTGTTTCCTCTAGGACTCCACGCCTTGGTGCTTTGGCGCCCTCAAGGCTCCTGAGCTCTGCGCATTGCGCCCTCAGTGGCCTCGGTGCCCCTGCACTCCATAGCCTAGGTATCTCGGTGCCTCGACACCCTCGGTGTTGACGCTTCAAGGTTTTTAAACCTTGTGCCCCTGTGCCCTCGAGACCCTTGGGTCCCTGGTGCTCTATAGCCTCGGTACCTCTGTGCTTCGACACCCCCTCTGCTTCGATGGTTTAAACAGGACATGCCTATTCAAAATACCCTTTAGACACAGTGACAGACAGACATGTGAATTATTGTCATGTGACAGCGTTCTTGGAATAAGCATAAAACATAAAAGAAACCCCACCCAAATATTTGACTCTAATAAGGATCAGGCCAGAGATAAGGGGCTCCATTGTTATCAATCCTGCGTGTTTCAGACAATTGTTTCATAAATACAAATTATGAAATCGTTATTGTCATATAATAAACAGATGGCATGTTTAGCATTTTTTTAATCTTGGCATAGCTAGGGATTTGCCTTTGAAAGGTATATGTGTTTTAACGGAGATATTTTCTGAATACAACACACACCATTTTACAATTTTTGTGATAATTTTAGAATTGTATTGCCTCTACTATCACATAATTGACCATCTCAAATTGAAACTAATTTGAGGAACTTCTTATTCAATTTTTTTTTTTTTTTTAAAGGGTAAACTGTTATCAGAGAGAAAAACATCTGTTTGTTTAGAATTATGGAACACCTATCAATAAACAACGATTCAAACTCACTGAAGTCGGAATGATTCAATTTCTCTTTCTAGTGCCGAGGGTTGTTCCTTGACGATAAGCCTTCCAGGTGCCTTCTGGCAAAATGTTTTACTGCCTTTTTTTGTAAAGTGTTTTCTGGAGGTGTCGCAGTGAACCTCTTTAGCATATTCCCCTTGTGGGGAGTTATCCTTCTCTACACAACTAGCAGGCAAAACAGGCTTCTATTTGCTTCTTAAACCTTGAAAAGAATGGCCCATAGGCACATGAGGCTTCAGGATGTGTGGAATATTTTTACATTCAGCTTTTCTGATGGACCAGGAGAATTTTATTTGTATACATTAGGTGAGAAATATCAGGTTGTTCCCATTCTGAAGCATTCTATTTTCACTCAAGGATTTATAAAAAAAAAAAAAAAAAATAGATAAAAATATGAATCTATGGTATAATGTTCGGAAACTTTAAAGAAGAAATTCAAAACGCAAGACAAGGAAATCAACAACTTTTTAAAGAAACTGTTAGAAATGTGGATTTTGTAAACAGCAACATTTATTATTATTAATTCATCATTTGGCAGATGCTTTTATCCAAAGTGACTTACAGAGACTAGGGGACCACAATAGGATTTTGATTTTTTTTTTTTTTTTTTAACGTCTCATCTGAAGGATGGAGCACAAGTGACTTTCTCAGGGTCACACACAGTGAGCCAGTGGCTCATCCGGGATTTGAAACGAGAACTTCCTGGTAACAAGCCCTTTGCTTTAAACACTGGAACAGCAAGCCTCCTGTAATGTGATATGTACTGTGACATAGTACTCTGAGAATATTATAGTAGGGGCACATTAGGCAACTAATGGTGTTGCCAGATATTAATGTGAAGAGAAATCGCTGAGTGTTATATAAAAGTAGAGCATTAACAGATTTTTTGTGCATTTCTCTTATGAGTAATGCATCTATTTGAGAGACAGAACATGCCAACCTCGCTGTTTTTAATAGTCTTGGGCAACAAACAGGAGGGACGGTTTAATTCTTGCTTTTTCCACTTTTTGTAACCGTAGTAGGTTGCATTGGAAAACGGATTCTCCAAAAAGATTTGACTTTTTAAACTTCAAAACTGCTAAGGCAGGCCTTTAACTAATTGTAAGCAACTTGGAGGGGCACACATGCAAATCTAAAATCGTTGTTTTTGTATTCAATGGTGCTGCATCGTTGTTTTTGCGTGTATAAGCATGCTTGCTTTAAGCCGTGGAAACGTTCCAAAATGCAAATTCTGAAACATTCCAAAAGCGTAATTGCAATTGTACGTTGTCTTTGACATTATTATAGATACAACACATACATACATTTATTCATACAAAAAGGGCAACACTCAAAAAAGGAGTAATAATAAAGAAGTATAGAATGGCATCAAGTTGCCCCAAAAATGAGTGAGTGTGAGTTTGCGTGGGTTTAGTTATCTGTTAAATACTTAACCCCTCTTATCTCCAGTTTCAGTAACACGTGAGTGTTAACGAAAAGTACCAAATTATCTTTCTCAAACCTATGGCATAAATTACGGAACAAAATTATTATTATTATTATTATTATTATTATTATTATTATTATTATTATTATTATTAGTAGTAGTAGTAGTAGTAGTAGTAGTAGTCGTAGTAGTATTATGTGAAAATACCATGTTTGGAAGAAGATAGTAAAATTGATGTATATTCTAAAGGAAAAAAGAGGGTGTGACATATTTGCTATCTGCATTCAGACGTGTCATGCAATGAACATGAAGAGATCTTCAACAATGGTGGCATGCTCTGACAACGCTTTGTGGTATGTATGAGAAGCTGATGACAGTTGACACAGATTTATTTATTTATTTATTTTTTTTATACCATAGTCTTTTAGACCACTAGTTACGACAAGGAATAGTCACTGTATCGATTGAAGAACATAATATTAAAATTAAAGATTACATTTGTTCACAGCATTTACACAAAAGCTGCGCTGCAGTAACAGTTTAAACGCTTGTATATGTATTCAGTATGACTAAAAAAAAAAAAACAACATATGAATCCAAATTAACACGTATTTATACTAAAGTAATACAGAAATGACTACAAAAGATTTAGAAGTGAGTAGTTTTTTGAGATTTACGATTATACTGTACATTTACAAATACATGTTAATTTGGATTCATATGTTGTTTTTTTCTGACTTTATGTGAACGAAAAGACACAAAAGCGCCCGTTTTCTCATTGGAAATAGTGATATTTTGAAATTTACCTGTCCTGGTCACAAAAGCAAAGTTTGTGGGGAATAATAGCCATTTTTCTATACTTTTGAGGCATAAGCAATTAGGAAATAACACTTACTACCCAGGAACAAAACAAAAAAAAAAAGTTACACGGTGTATTCAATTACTATGCAGGTGTTATTCCAGCTCAAAGATATATTTGTTTTAATTGTTTGTGATCGCTGGCAGAGAAGTTAACAATAGGTGACGATGAATAATTGACACGTCATTTCATTGAATGACTCTGGATCCAGAGGAATGCTTATGAGTTTGAATAATGAAATTACATTTCAATATTGCGTGACAGAATCATTTGGCAAACATGAGTTGTGTTTCTATGGAAAGTTTTAACTGTGCATAATAAGTAACATTGTATTTTTAAAAGCTGAGTCATATTTAACTGTCCACTGCTTCACTACCTGCCTTGGCACACAGCTTAACACGTACAGTACACTATACCCTATCAAAAAGATAAAGGATATTATTTCAGGAGAACTGGTGAATCATTTTCACAGAAAGAAATAAAGCAAAAAAAAAAAAAAAAAAAAAAAAAAAAAAAAACAATAAATTTTTTTTTTTTTTTTTACCAAAATCAGCCGCCCCCCCCCCCCCCCCCCCCAAATGGGTTTAGTGAAATTTAAATTGCATTGTAATAAACTGTTATTCCCTGTTTATAATTGTCAGCACCTTATTTATTACACAATTATGGATATGTAATAACTGTGTCCCTGATCTTTTTACTAGGTCGGTCATTGAAAAATGCCAGACACTATTTTTTTTTACTTAAAGTATTGAAATGGTTAACATTTTTTTTTTTTTTTGTCTGTCACTTAAAAGAATAATTACTAACATAGTACAATACAAGCAGAACTGAAAGCATTCAAAGTATGCTTGGTTCCCTATCTGTTTGACAATTTCAAACAGCTCTGTATCCCATTCATAAAAAGTTTTTAATATTACAGCAATAAAACACGAAAAAAGGAGAGGCTGACATTTGTGTCTGTTGCATTGAAAGACTTTTTAACCAAACACAAAGCAAACTTATACAGTCAAGAGGAAGTGTAAAGAGCAGCACAGTGCACCCATTATTATCTCTATAAACAAGACCTCCAAACAGGAAGGATGCTGAGCCCAGCACATTGCTAAAAATAGCAACCATTTAAAGGAAAGCTTAATAATTTCATTATTGTGACCGTAAAACTTTACCCCATTAAAAACAACTAACAACCAATACTTTTGAGCTATACCTACCACAGGTCAGGTATTTACTGAGCATTTTATGTCAGAACTGCTGGATGCAACCGTGCTTGCCCCTCTCTGCGGGAGAGACGTTCCTCCGGTCCCATCTATAAGTATAGAAGATGAAAACGTTAGCTTGACGCTCTTACCTGCACTAATGCTGGAGCGTTCGAAACAACCAGCAAGAGAAGTCTCTCTGGCAGAGAACCGGGTTCATTGATAACATTGTTCACTGGGCGCTAACATATTGCTCACTGACCCGCTTAGCGGAGGTGATGGCTAACAAAAAGGCAGTATTCATAAAGATATTTCAACTCTATGGAATGTATAGGCTCAAACGGGGCCTTAGTGAGAGACTCCAATATCACATCTAGACTCCACTAGAGGAGGGTGGCCTTTCTAGGAGGACATAACCTCAAATGATTGCTATAGGTCAATTCATGGGGTCATGACCTCTGGCCATACACCAGTTTTGGAAACATGAGGTGGACCTCTCGCAGTTCCAGCGCATTTTTGTGCAAGGATGGCCAGTGACCCGACCAGGACCTGTATACTCCACTGCCTCCCCAGACCGCACCCCAATCCGAGTTGCATGCATACCTTTCTTAACACGTAACAAAAGTGTATAGTATGGAAAAGTAGAGTAGCATAAGCTGCATAATTGCTATTGAAAACTAGTACATGGTTTGACAACTCTATGTCATTAGAACAAAGTAAGGGAGGTTATATTGTTTTGGTTTTTTTGCTTTCATTGTTGAGTTTTGTGTGTTAGAAATATGCATTATAATCATACACTATTTAGCAGAGATGATTTATTATAGTAAAAAAGTAGTCCATCCACGCCTTCTGGCAGGGTGCTTGTTAAATCTTTGTTATTTATTCAGATGA
>NC_054547.1:33814974-33827474 GCF_017654505.1 Polyodon spathula | reverse complement strand
CTAAAATAAACACTATGATATAACACTATAGAGATGTCAGACACAGAAATGTCCTGCCTGACACTGTGAATCCCACTAGTGAAGCCACACACAGATGTTTAGTGCTGTTTGGAAACAAGTAATGCCCTGGGGAGATACGGTCCAGATTTTAGGATTTTCTTATCAACTGGCAAATGATAGATTTTATAAAAAACAAAAGCACACAACTCCCACTTCTACGAACGATAAGCCATTTTGTTCCTTTGCTGTCAATGTGAGAATTTACTTGCCAACCCAATGTTAACTGCTTAAAATGCAGTGTTTTTATTTAATTTCCCATGAAGTGTAAGTACTCAGGCAGTAGAAATGTGATTGTAGACATTCAGTAAAATGAATATTTAGTTTCCAAGAAAGCATTATTGTGTTTAAAGCCCCCACTCCCCAATCTGACAGTTTTTGGGGTTTTTTTTGTTTACAATTATGTTAAAATACACTGTATGTCCCTATAAGAAAAAACAAGTGCACCATTTGTAACACCTTTCTTGTTGACATTCATCCAGCAGGACCTGCTGATGTCATTGATTGCTAAGTTATAGTGCGTCACAGAATTTATTCTTAAGGAGTTCTAATCTATAATTGTCCTTTTAGCATGCTGAGAATCATGTGTTTCTTCCCTTCTTTTAATGAGGTACCAGGAGGAGCAGCAACTTTTATCTTCATACTCCAATGTGAAGTAAACACTAGCATACCAGTGCTAATACAATATAAGAAAATGTTTTTAAAAAAACTTTGATTAGCATGTAATACATGTATATTATTTGGCTTGAAAGAGAATTGTCTGGAGGTGGAAACAGTGACATCTGCTGGTTAGTAGGTGTAATGCACACTGGCTTGTAGAACCGTCTCCTTGCAATCTTAGGACATACAATAGACAGGGTGATACACTCTCTGTGACTTATTCTCTCTCATCAGTTATGATTAGATTGTGTGTAAGATTAAAGTGATTTAGGCAGATCACCAAAATAAGAGCAGAAGAAGTGTCACCTGATAATGTTTTATTGCTTGAACAGTTTTCCTTAAATCAATTTAGTAGTTTCGTAGCAAATGACTGCTTTTAAATACATACTTATATTCAATATTTTGATAAATAAAACAGAAATACATGAAGGATAAGTATTAGAAAACATTGTATTTAGCAACTGTCGTCAGATAGACATTTCCAATTGAGTTGCTGCCATCCAGTGGTAATTTGTGGGGAAAATAACTTGTGGCAAGCCTAGGAAAGCCTCTGCTCATTAGTTAGTGGAATTAAAAATTAATGTTTATCTTTAGTTTTACCACAGCAATGACCACAAGTTTTGCATCACCTAGAACTTTAGGATTGAGACATACCTTAAAAAATATAAATTATATGAACATAATTTAGATATTTTATTGAACATCACATAACCAAAGAAACTACAAAATGATATTGGAAAAATCTTCCAGAAGCCATAATAATAGTACAGTATTTCATGTGAGATTTTTGAAATGTAACATTTTTTAATTTTTGTCAGCTTTCCGTGGAAAACTACAAAGTAGGAATGTAATTCATTATAAAGTGGGTCTTTTAAATACTCTATCCTGATTGGTCAAAACAGGTTACATGGGGGTGTGAATATTACAGCATATTCTCATGGGTTAAAACTTTTTTTTTCAAAAAGGGGCGAATCACTTGTAGGTTGCCATATGCCACAAAAAAAAAAAAAAAAAAAAAAAATCATTTTCAAGTGGTGAAAAAAGTAATACTGCTAGGCATCGAACACACAGCTTCTGGACGTAGAAAATAAAAAGAAAAAAATATATACAGAAGTCCACTGCCTGGGCATCGGGTGTCCTTTTTATGCCACTGTCCGAGTGTTTCAAAATGCAAACAACATCTTTGGTCACTGTGAAACGGTACAGCAAATCTGGCATGGATACCTCCTGCCAATGACCCTGTATCACAAAGGACGATAATAATAATAATAATAATAATAATAATAATAATAATAATAATAATAATAATAATAATCTTCCCCAACACTGTCACCTGAGATAACACCTTTAATAACAATATTTTTTTTAATTAATACATTTTTGTTTGTTTTTTCATTTTTAAGATTTAAAGGACTATTTTTTAGGTCAGAGGCAGAAGGATATTTAATAAAAATAACTTTTTTTGTTAATTTTTGTTTTTACTTTTAAAAAATAAATTTAGTTAGTTGAGCCATTTTATAAGCACAATAAAGCACTTCAGGGTGTGGTATATACTCTAATATCCACACGCTCCGGGCGGTGAAAGCCACACGGCTTCGATTCGTGATTTATAACACACCGTGTGGATAATAGAGTATTGGTATATCCCATACCGTCATGCCTTATTGCTTACATATGTTGACGTAGCATTATTCAGCAGGTTTCATTTGACTTTATTTGTTAATTCTACAGGGTGTTGCAAAATGTTTGACCAGAGCTGTAGATTCAGTTTGGTGCTGAGGTCTGGGAATGTGGGTTCTAGATGTCCCCACAGTGAATTTGGACAGATGTGATCGACACGTAATGATTCTCTCACTCTGTTATGCCTCTTATATAGGGATTCTGATTATAGGAAGTAAAGGCTTCATTTTAAACCAGCTTCACTGGGTTTTCAAATCCAGCTGATTATGATTATGAACTGTGAATGAAAGCAGTGAATAACCTGCATCCTAATTGAAGAGTTAACTTATTCTCATATTGCAATTTAGTAAACAACTCATAGTGCATGAATTCAAATAAATCCCATTGCAACTGCATGTCTTTACTGGTTTGCTTGAATATCATTTTAGTGAATAGCTACATTATTCAAAGCTTCTGCAGAGCAGTCTGATTCTTCATTCAGGGGTTTAAGAATGTAGGCATAAATAAATAAGAATTTGTAGAAGTCTATTGTCATGACCTATACAGTGATCTTAAACCTTGCCAGCTATTAACTTATTATCTGTCAAGGATGGCATCACCAAAGACAATTCAAAACCAGATAAGGGTTATCAATATCAGGGGGTGATATTAAAAAGATCATTTAAATGACTCTTTAAGAATGAAATCACAACTAACCCCCACAGGCCAAAGGAACTCATATAATTGGTGAGCAGTGTTTGCGTCAGCTTGTTTTCAGTTCAGGGTCCCCAAAAGTTTTCTTTTTTTAAGGGACAAAATCACACTTTAACTTCAACAAGATAGCTGAAGGATTAAAAACTATAATATCACGACTCCCTTTCTGTTGCCCCCCCCCTTCCACTCCCTCCCTCTCCTCCCCTCCCCTCCCCTCCACTGCATTGTTTCCCTTGACCATAGCTTTGGTTGTTTACCTCAGTACCCAATGCAATAAACCTTGTTTTACTCCCAGAAGTCTTTCACTGACAACAAATATACATATCTTAGCAACAAAGGGGACAATTTGACAACACTTTTAGAGCAATTCCACTTTATTTTTAATATTTTTTTTCATAACAGCAAGAATCAATATCTAGCAGTAATAATAAAATAAGCATAAAACAAATAGCAGTTGAGGACAGAGTACATTATTTGTAGCAACTACAAGCAAAAAAGTCAGCGATTACATAATAATAAAACCAAGCATCTGTCCTTTCAGCAGACGAAGGCATGGGACTGCAAAACTATGAAGCTTTGTTAAATGATAAGACTGTCCAATGAAACTAGTGGACTGATGTCACTAATTTTACGTAAATGAAGTCCCTGTTTGTATACAAGACCTTAGGTGGTTTTAGATAATTAATTTTGTTTTTCATCTGCTAAAAGTACAGAGTTTTCAATAGCAAACAAATCCATGTGACAACTACAGCTATGGTGTGTTTTATTATCTCTTTGTTATCTATTTGAATCTGTGAAAGTGAATCTTTTTTTGTTTAATATACCATTGAAATTCAGTACATTATAATTGCTGAATATATCTTGAATATATGGTGCTGTTTTTTTTTTTTTTCTTAAAACATGAAAATATTTTGACAAAATGAAAGGAAAAAAATCGATCCATGACTTGAACCCATTTGTTTTGAGACCTGCTGTTTTGTGATCTTATGGACCGGTGTAGTGTTTGGACCGGTATAAGATCTTGGGAGGATGGCATATCTTTCCAGCTGAAAAACTCCTGGCAAACTACAAGCTGTTCACAAAAAGCAAAGCAACAATTTTGCCTTTTCTTAAAGGGGTATGGAGTGCTAACCCTGTGCCACTTTTGCAAGCAATTTTGTTCAGCCTGTCATTTTTTTAATAACCTAACAAAATTCCTTGTAATTATAGACATTTTTTTATTATTATTCAAAATAAGATCTTATTATTATTATACATTTCTTTCTTTTTTGACTATATACAGAAGTGCAAAAAGTCAACCTTCTTCCAGTAGGTTCCATCACTTTCAATGGCAGCATAATCAGCCTTCAAGAGTTTGCACGATCAGTGATTCAATCTTAATACGTAAACTTTGTTTATTTGAATTATTCACAAAAATCCCTTGATCTATTGATTATGCCGCTTTTTTTTTTTTTTTTTTTTAAACAAGGCCTGACATCCAGGGATTTAAAAAAATATTTAAACAATAGTTTACTATTTGAAATGGATACAGTAAAAAATTAATTTTATTCTGACATCTAGAAACTAGATTTGTTTTTTATTTAATAATGACTACTTACAAACCAAAAAAAAAAAAAAAAAAAAAATTAAAATAATAAAATCATCAAACTATTACTCAATTGTCTGCCAGGATTGTTGCTATAGCAACAACTTAACTTCTTTCTTAGCAATGATTTCCTCATTGTAAGATATCCATAAAAAAGGTCTTTGTTCAAAGAATACAAACAAGACAAGAAAATGACTGACATTCTTAAACTTCACTAACAGTAAAATAAAAATCATTTTATTTTACAATAATACACATAATCAATACTACATGTAAAAACTAAGAGTATGGTATGAAGGAAACAAATAACTAATTTTAATACAATTAATAGTAAAATTTAATGAAACAAAAATCTACAAACTAAATATTAAAACAGTAATGAATTTTCTTTGAAAGAAATAGAAAATGAAAAACAACCTAATAAAACAGAAGAAAAAAATATATAAATGTAACATGGTAAAGAAAAAAGTACAATTCTATATGTAAGAAATACAATAACATGTTGCGTTTATAACCTATATAATCTTCTCATGATTGAAATTACATTTTGATGGGTTCAAACCCATAATGTAATCTAAGGCTTTTATAGATTTACAGTACAATCAGTAAAATCAACACATCATTCTTGTACTACTAAATATGTCACTCCTCCTGTAAAAACTTGCAATAGGCTAGGAAGTATGGAAAATTCTAGAACAGAATTCTCGCTTCTTCCGTTTCGTTTCTATACTATCAGGAATCTGGCCCCACTTTAGCTGTCTATACTTTTGCTGAAAAGGGCTCAACTAATCATCACAAGCTGCAAACTGTTAACAAAAAAACAAAAACAAAAACCTTTGGATGAAATAAAGAACACACAACTAATAAAACATTTTTTATAAGGCTATATGCCGTTAATCTTAAAAAAGTATAAGAACAACAACAATAATAATAATAATAATAATAATAATAATAATAACACAAAATACACCCAGAGACATCTCCCACCCTGTAACTACTTAAAGACCTCCATGTACTCAATGATTTTGGTTTATCGTGCTTCTTTTGACAGTGCTTCTTTCAACATAGTTTAGAGTCACCATTTCATCGACTGTGACTGTAATGCAACATTTACCTCAAAGCAAAACCCTTCAGCGCAAAGCATTTATAGTCTAAAGACTTCCGACAAAGGCTAAAAAAACCCTCCTAAACCCTCTTGCCTTTCATTGTCTCAGAAATGGCATGATATAAAACACAGAAAAAAATAACACTGCATGTTATGCAATATATAAGTACTACAGTATAATAAACTACATCATATTATCGTACGAATGTTCACGTCATGCCAGCTGTAAGTAGGTGATTTGAATTGTTTTAAATCTTAAAGAAAAGATACCATTTCTGAGACGTTTTTGACACTGAGACCTTAATGGTGCCCTCTACATAGTTAGCACTAGCAGTAGCAAAAAAAAAAAAAAAGTGGCGTTCATAAGATAAACACAATAACACTGCAGGGATAATACTCTAGTTTGGATGTACAGTCTATGGCACTTAATGTGTATCCTATAACATGGTACTTAAAGCCATGTTGTGCTTTATAATATACACAGTTGTGGTTTTGCTCAGCACATTCATCTCTGTCAGATACTTCCTTTACTTCCTCTTACAATCTGTTCCGTTAAAAATATAACCCTTACACACAAAACACTATGCATGCACAATCGACTCTCATCTATAATGGCATTTTCTTTTTTTTTTCTTTTTTTTTTTAAATACAAGGTGCACCTTTGTTATTTGTAAACCATGAAAGAAATATATCAGAATTAAAAAAAAAACAAAACAAAAAAAAAAAACAGAATTATTTCTTGGTCTACAGATGAACCAATGTTAGACATGATAACTACATCATGGTCTACCTTTTCGGTGGACTAGACCTGTACGGTAATGGATTATTTATGCATATGTATTGAAATGTATGCATACAACGATAGTAGAAAAGGCAGACAGTGATGTATAGTGGACAGTAACACAGTCCCCCCTCAACTTTAAGATTAGTAAAAGATACAGAGAATATACTTGTCAGTGTGTGATATTTGTATGCCCAGGTCTTCTGCCCTCTGTCCTGTGGTGTTAGCATGCATTGTGTCAACTTCTCCTGCTGAGGGGATGAGGTCTCTGATGTATTTTTACATGACCGATGACACTTTTTACTGTATACCAGCACACTTTTATCTTTAGTATGATCTGAAAAAAAATAAAAAAATAAACACAAGCATGTTTCAAAAAGTTATATGAAAACAGTATCACTGCTGCAACACTGGTATCACTAATCGATAATCAAGATTTTGTTGTGCCATATTTGTTCTGAATATTACAAATAAGTAAATTTAATATTATTAGAATGACTGCAACTGCACAATATTTTGTAGTAGTTTATGATACATCAAATGAATTGCAGCAGTATATCACTCTTTAATATAGAGCCCAGTAGTATTAGGACCATCCCCACAAAACATCTTGGGCTTGCCATTGGTGACTTATCAGTGTATCAACAACATTTCCGTGAAATGATCTATGTAAAATAAGCAGTATTGTTTTTACTTATTTAATAATAGCCTTTGCTGCCAGCCCATGCAATGAAGATATAATAAACTAATTGCATATTTTAATAACAAAAAAGAATACAATTATCAAGGCCAATGGCACTGTTTTCCAAAATTGTTTAAAATTGCAGTTCACCTAATGTATTGAACTTAAACTAACCAGCATAATTAGTTTAGAAGTATAGATACATACTGTATATTTAGTGAACTACATTTCAGTGTATCAGCCCTTAAAACACTCCAACAACTAAGATTTGCTTAAAGGCCTTATTCTTTTGTAGCATCACATTACTATCCACTTTAAAAAGGATTTATATTCCACCATTATATTGCCATGGTAACCATATTCCCAAGGACTCTCACTAACAGCTGTGTTATTGAAATTAATTAGAAAAAAGGTATTGTAAACATCATGTGGTGAGACGCATTTGAGAAAACTGCATTTACATCTGGAATATCTGCTAGCAGATTCACAGTATATTCCCAGTTATAAATGTATATGTACCATATCAAAAGAATAATGGGCTGCATTTCAAATCTTCCAGTACGGAAAGCAATTTTACAGCTTTATCACTTCGGTACTTCATTTACAGTACCGTTCAATTCTATTAAGATGGATGCATTCTCGAGATAAATATACTGAGGTGAACAACTTTCACAGGTGCTGAAGTATATTGGTTTTAAGGAAATGCAATTATATTTTTAAAAGCAAATGTTTCTTGTGTGTTTATACTATTAGATTAAAGGTGTGGTGCCCAAAAATATACACAGGAAGGGCATATACTTCATCTTGCGGCTTACTTAGACAGCGTAGAGTGCTGGATTTTGGCACAGAGTAAACCATGGGAAAACAATGACACAACAAAAACAACATCCCATAGAGGGCGCTGTTGAAGCACATATCACATGGTTTGTTAACTATGAGTGTTGTCATTAGTGAGTGATTTTTTTTTCTTTTGTTCTTTAATTTGTTTCCAGCCTCCCCGTAATCCTCTAATTTATTATAACATAAACATATCCTAGAAGGTATATGAACTCTAGTGTTAAACTCAATGTGATGCAAAACATTGTTACAATGTACTCTATGGTTATAGGGTTGTGAAGTTACAGTATTCTGAGCACTGGGTAATTCTCTTAAGTAACATTATTTCATGCTCCACTTCATACTGCCGAGTTGGCTGCATTCTTATTATTTCTCATAAGATAAACTCAGCCTTAATATGCCTCACAGGTTGTTGTACAAAACCAATCACTATCACCACCCTCTATTATTCAGAGTAGGCCTTCAGGTTTTGCAATACAGCAGCCTTTGTTTGAAGTGGAAGTTGAAGTTGGATAAATGAAAGAGAACATCATTAAACTCACTGTTCTGTGAAGAGACTTCTACATCTGAGTAACATACTTGTGGCTAGTCAGATGGTCTGCAGACATTATGGGTATCTGTAGGGTTAAAAAAACAAACAAACAAAACAAACAAACAAAGCCAAAGATTAACATATTCTGGAAAAGCTCTAAAATGAATAAAAAAATAAATAAACAAAAACTAGAAACACATTTGTAGAATGCTGTTTAACGATATTAATAAATGTATTTGCTAAAACTTAGAGCAACTAAATGAATAACAAATCAGTAGATGAATATTTGCTGAACAACGGTGAATAATTGTTGAAAGCAGATAGTAAGATTAGGAAAGCAAACACAATGACCCATGCACCCTGATCTGTTTCCCTTCTTGTTGACCTCCACAGAGTGCAATGTTAGGAATCATTTGCACTATTTCCTTTTTAAAATGATCAATATGGACAAGAGAGCACCCTGAATGGCAGGCTGTACGTCAATTGGAAGAATAGGCCCATGTCAAAGCTACACTGATCCATTGTTAGCCAAATGTATGTTTAACATCATATCCAGCGCACTTCTAAGCTTAAAAAGTATTTATGTATGTATGTATGATTATATTATTATTATTATTATTATTATTATTATTATTATTATTATTATTATTATTATTATATTATTATTAAAGAATGCATTTCAGCCTTCAATGTCAAACAAAGAATAAGTAACAGCTATGTACTGTAATATTGTGCTGTAATTGGTCCGCAATATTCTGCTTACAATGATTATCGGTGGCACCTCACGATTTTCAGAAAACTTACCAACATGGAAAAATGTACATTTAGGTCAAATATGTATTGTGGGTCTTTGAGAATAGGACCCTAGGTATGCAGATACTGCAAACACACTTCATTACAAATAGTACCTTGCACATTTATATTTTGAAGAAAAACTACCTCATACATACCAAATGCATGTATTCTTGGGGAATCTCAAACATGAAAAGGACAAGAAGTGCACAAATTAATATAGTGGACAATAGCGAACTTCACAAACAACAAGCTAGCATTTCTTATCAATGTCCTCAACGTCTTCTAGTCAAAACGTTTATCTTTGTCTTAAACTAGTTTCTTTTAGTGTTGCTGCACACCTCACTACTGTGTGTTTTGTAGCCATGAGTTTATCAACCAGATTATCTGTTAATCTGAAAAAATGGCATCAAACTCAATTGTTGTACGTTCTACAATTGCTACATGTATGACAATTAACTAAAGAAATGCAGTGCTATGATCTAGACAACACTTTAAACATGATGTACAGTTCCAGCCATTAGGAATGGGGGGTTTAAATAAAATGCCATTTGTTTTGGTAAGTAATAATTTCAGTGTAGGCCAACAAGAGGGATATACCAATTCCCTTTGTTAAAAAGCACTGATTTAAGAGCTGTTTACATTGAGAAACAAAGCTGTAAATGAGCAAACCTGGTTGGCTGAGGCTGCTGCAGCGAAGGGCACACTTGTGGCAGACGATGATGCTGCAGACATAGAGGAGGGCGTGGCGCCGTGCATCATGGAAACTTTCAGAGGGAAAATCATATAAGCAAACAGTGTAGCAATATGGGCACTGTGGCACCATGTGATAAAGTATTGGGGCATGGTAGTGTTATCCCAGCAGAAAGCCATGTGCCACATTGAGATAACATGACCAGCAAGTGGCATGCAATCAGAGGGCAAAGCAGGAGAGCATTCCAGGAAGGGAATGCAGGACAGAGAAAAAAAAGGGAAATGCTAGTTACCATCATGACCAAGGGAATAACACATATTAGTTGTTTTTAGTTAAAAAAAAAAAAAACTTAAAAAAAAAAATAAAGTTGATTTTTGGAATCAGTAACTGTATTCAAGTAGTTTTGGTTAACAAGCACTTAGCATTTTTAACATAACAGAGACTCAGCAATTTAAAATCAACACTGCACTTACAAAAACCAAATCACACAGGTGACACATTATTAATTAAAATATCAACATTCAGCTCAATTGATTATACAAAGATGAACATAAACAAACCCTTGCACGGGCACTCACAACTCCATTGAAAATCCACTAAAAGTGTTAATAGACCAAGAAAGCTTAAACAAATATTATTATATCTGTTTTTTTTTCTTTGTTTCGTTTTTTTGAGTTTTGTTTTTAAATGAATGTCAATTACATTTCAGATACATATTTAATTGGAAGATGTTAGAGAAGGGAAAATGACTGCATATTCAGCAACCAGCTAAGTCAGCAGTGGATTTTGATGATGTGTGTGAGCAAGACACAGGGTTCAAGATAATTAAGAAAGAACGCTGGCACCTACCAACACTTGATGCCGGTGTCATGCACAATATTGAGCCTGCCCATCATGCATTGCAGCAGGAAGGTGGATTTGAAAGGGAAAAGAATTAAAAACAACCCATCACAAGTGGAATTAGAAAAAACAAAACCATTTAAACAAAACCAGGAGGAACACGTGTTATTATGGGAACAGCGTTTATATTGAAAGCACAATCAACTCATGAACTAGCAAAGCTAACCACAAAAGAGTATTTCTGTGAAGGAACCATTTCATTGTTCTGTGTGCTGGTAAAGCATTTCCCCACGTTCTCTCATTAATGACAACCTCACTGTCCTTCCGTTACAGCCTAGCGTTTTATTTAAAGTTTGAAGGCCAAATCGGATTCTTCGTTCTTAATACATTTTTTAGCTGTATGTTTTCAGTGTAGGAGGTTAATGTAATATTATACTTCCTAATGAAACACTGAAGATTTGACTTTCACAGGGACAACCCAGAGTCCTGTCATTTCCGCTGCACTCAGCACAATTCGGTACATACAGCATTCCTGCACTATTCGGGTGGTGAAAGAATGGAGTACCCGGCTTTTTACAAAGGGTTCCATATTCTGACATGAAACCATGTGTGTCAGAATTTGGTTTGAGTTGACATATAGTTAGCATCAGTTTTAGTCTCAGCCATTAGGGTGTGACCATTTGTTGTTGTTGTTAAGCCTTGGTTATTTAAATCACAATATTGCACATCAACAAAAAAGACTAAATGTAGAGAATTCTGATTGAAGACCCGTTCCAGTTCGAATATGACAAGATGCTTTGGAAGCATGTTTATAACTGTGAAGTATCTGACCCAGTACCATTCTGACTGCACTGTAAATTCGTTAAGTCTCAATGTTTGAGATTGTGTATATATTTAAGTTTTAAAACCAAAGATCTCCAGAACTAATGTGAATGCAGCCTCAAAAGTAATGGCCATGTTTGAAGTTTTTAAAACTGACAAAAATAATTGTGGATAGAAAATGAATGTATTCCACCTAACAAATTAAACCACCAGGCATTCAAAAAGAACCTCAAATGCCTTGTGCAAGCAGCATATCATAATGGCAGCTTTGAGTACTTCCTCTTTATAGGTAAACATACAGAAATGTATCCCCTTTAACATTTTTGCAGAGCCTCAACCAAAAACGATTCATACAGTTTTACTAAGAACTTTTACTAGCACACACAAACTGGACAGGAATGTGAAGCATATAAAACTCAAGGCAGCGGTGATACATCAGCTGGGGATGCAACACTGACACTGAATGTTGCAGGACCCACAGTGAAATCAAATAAATAATAGAATACATTCAAAACAAAGCATACGTCAATTCTGAGCACGGATCAGGAAGAGAAGGCTTGCAGCAGGGAAGCCACAGTTAAAACTATTAAGATGGGGCCTTGTTCTCTAAAATGCTTCACTACGGTCTGTAATTTACTTATATAATCAGGCTGACTCATATGCTGGTAAAAGAGGCAGAAATATAAGTTATTGGTTATTGTTTTTAAAAGGGTCCTGCAGCAATCATGTTACAATAAATC